>NW_021180092.1:0-1277 GCF_002162155.2 Triticum dicoccoides | reverse complement strand
CTCTAAAATGACCTATACTTAGCATCTTTTCCTCCAAAATTACTTAATATGCTTAACTAGCTCTAAAATGACATAATATGCTTAAGAAATGACATAGTTTAGCTCCTAAATGACTTCACATGCTTAGCTAGCTCCAAAATGACAAAATAACCTTACTTATCTCTAAAATGACATATTTAACCTAGGATAGCTCTAAAATGACCTATACTTAGCATCTTTTCCTCCAAAATGACTTAATATGCTTAGCTAGCTCTAAAATGATATAATATGCTTAAGAAATGAAATATTTTAGGTCCTAAATGACTTCATATGCTTAGTTAGCTCCAAAATGACATAATAAGCTTAATTAGCTCCAAAATGACCTACTTAACCTAGGATAGCTCTAAAATGACCTATAGTTAGCATTTTTTTGCTCCAAAATGACTCAATATGCTTAGCTAGCTCAAAAATTACATAATAAGCTTAATTAGCTCGAAAATGACCTATTTAACCTAGGATAGCTATAAAATGACCTATACTTAGCATTTTTTCCCCCAAAATTACTTAATATGCTTAGCTAGCTTCAAAATGACCTATTTAACCTAGGATAGCTCTAAAATGACCTATACTTAGCATCTTTTCCTCCAAAAATACTTAATGTGCTTAACTAGCTCTAAAATGACATAATATGCTTAAGAAATGACATATTTTAGCTCCTAAATGACTTCACATGCTTAGCTAGCTCCAAAATGACATAATAACCTTACTTAGCTCTAAAATGACACATTTAACCTAGGATAGCTCTAAAATGACCTATACTTAGCATCTTTTCCTCCAAAATTACTTAATCTGCTTAACTAGCTCTAAAATGACATAATATGCTTAAGAAATGACATATTTTAGCTCCTAAATGACTTCACATGCTTAGCTAGCTCCAAAATGACATAATAACCTTACTTAGCTCTAAAATGACCTATTTAACCTAGGATAGCTCTAAAATGACCTATACTTAGCATCGTTTCCTCCAAAATGACTCAATATGCTTAGCTAGCTCAAAAATTACATAATAAGCTTAATTAGCTCTAAAATGACCTATTTAACCTAGGATAGGTCTAAAATGACCTATACTTAGCATTTTTTTCATCCAAAATGACTTAATATGCTTAGCTAGCTTCAAAATGACCTATTTAACCTAGGATAGCTCTAAAATGACCTATACTTAGCATCTTTTCCTCCAAAATGACTTAATATGCTTAACTAGCTCTAAAATGACATAATATGCTTAAGAAATGACATAG
>NW_021180091.1:0-1091 GCF_002162155.2 Triticum dicoccoides | reverse complement strand
GGAAGAGCCATCCTCGGCACTCACACTTATCTTGAGGCTTTTAGTAGTTTCCATTTACTTGTCTATGAACTGTATAGGCAACCAAGTAGTCCTTTACCGCGGACGCGGCTATTCGAATAGATTATGATAACCCTGCAGGGGTGTACTTCTTCATACATGTTTCCACCACTTAGCGTCTGCACACGACATGTGCTCGGCAGACTTCAAGCGAAAGCCGACGTGGGTGTAGACCACGACCTACCTAAACACTTAAGCCTCTAGTCCAGGTTTATCGCCTATCCAGGTTCCATCCGCAGGGAGTCCGGCCGAGGTTTCCCATACGGCCCCGAACGATGTGAACAGGGTTCCCGAGATACCTAACGGGTATTCGGTACACCCGGCCACGTACCTACCGCATCACAGCCCACCCCTACGGTCAACGCTGTCCACGGCCTCCAGTAGGCTACAAACACCAGAAACTACTTGCAACTCCTGGACAGAGAGCTAGGGTGAATAAGAAGTCGAGCGGGGTCATATTTCAGGGCCCAATGCATGGTAGTAGCTGTATCTTAAATCACACATACAGATCTCAGTGCTTAAGGTCGGCTTCAATGAAACAACCCACCATGTACTCCTACATGGCCTCTCATCGATACCTTTACCAAATCGTGTTGACCACACCACTCTCATTACCGACATAATCATTTCACTCTAGCCCATCACCCAGATGAACCAGACCTGACACGACTCTAAGCATAGCAGGCATAGCAAGGTAGGAACAATTCATACATATGGCTCAAACAACTCCTACACATGCTAGTGGGTTTCATCTAGTTACTGTGGCAATGACAGGTCATGCAGAGGAAATGGGTTCAACTACCGTAGCACACAGCAGTTTGAAACGCGTTGTCTTAATGCAGTAAAAGAGAGCAGGAGCGAGAACATGGGATTGTATCGATATGATCAAATGGTTGGTTGCTTGCCTGATGGTTCGATGCACTGATACGGTTCTTCGTTAGGGTAATCACGGTACTCCTCGGAGGCAGATCCTGCCGCAAAGAACACCGATACACAACCATCACCAAACAATGTGCAACAATATGATGCATGCA
>NW_021180090.1:0-1374 GCF_002162155.2 Triticum dicoccoides | reverse complement strand
AGGTGGTGGTGCAGGCCTACCATTACGAATATATACCTGAGGTCGACCTGCTGGTGGTGGTGCTGGTGGCTGCTCGTAGATCTGATTTTTATCAACCTCATCCTCATAATCGCCCGCATACTCATCATCCTCCTGGGTACCAGCAACAGCAGTAGCAGGAGCCACAGAAGTATCAACAGCAGCACCAACAGTTTGGCCAAACGCAAGAGGAACACGGCTCGCTCGGCGAAGGTCTATTTCGCGACGTGGAGGTAGTCGTTGTTGTTGTTGTTGGAGAGGTGCGTTAGGTGCAGCGGGTGGTGGTGGTGGAAGACGCGCGAGCAATTCATTAAATCTGTTATCGAGCTTTGTTTCGAACGTCTTCTCAAGGCCAGTGATCTTCTCCATGGCCTCTTGAAAATTGTTCAGCACATCTTGCACCTGTTCAGTCATCATTTGCTGAAACTTATCATGAAGCTCCTTGTTCGATAAATTCTCCCAGTCAATCTCGTCGGCTTGTGATCCTGGCATGGTTAGCAGCAATAGAAACACACAAGAATATGATCCTACAGACTACGAACAAGTGGTGGTGGTGGGTGTCACAAATCCGTCAAGCAAAACTCAAATTCTTACCAGTTCTTACCCAGCAACAGGCGGTGATCGGCAACCGTTGTAGTCAAAACACTCAAAGCTTGGATAGAGCGATTACCAGGGAGAGTCAAACGCACGACGTAGATGTATGTGGAGCTGGGAAGGCTTATACTATGGTAGCAAAAAGGGTCAGCAATAATCAATTCAGAGATGCAAAGTTGAATAAACGCTCAACGACGGTACTGTGCTGGTCCTAGGCTAGACTGTGCTAGAGACGCGAGCCTAGAACACCAACAAAATCACGGCGCGGCACGTAAACAAGGGAAAAGCACACTCTGAATTTTTTTTCGCTCTTTTTTTTTGCGCTTTTTTTTTGCGCTGCTTTTTTTTTTGCGAAAAATCACTATAATGGCGAGTATCTCAAAACTCTTCCTAGCTCAAACTGACAGGATGGGCACGAAATTTTTCGACCAATTTTTTTTTTTCGACTGCCCGGACCCAAAAACTGGAAACGGGTAAAAAAAAACTTCCTATAATGGCACCTGTCTCAAAACACTCAGAAACACCTAAAAATAGGATAGCCAGAAATTTTTTCGAAAAATGCGTTTTCGAAAAATTTTGGGCCTAAACGGAGCGTGGCTACCCGACTCCGGCAAGGAAACACGAATCGGAATCTAGATGGATCTCGAAAACAAACCTAATATGCAAGGAACTCGGATTGGTGGTGGATATATGGTGGTGGTATATGGCAGCGGTGGTGGTAGCGGTGGTAGTATATGGATATGGATCGGTGGTGGTATATGG
>NW_021180089.1:0-1041 GCF_002162155.2 Triticum dicoccoides | reverse complement strand
AAACCTCTAACCGAACTCCTCAAGAAAGATAAGAAGTTCGAGTGGACTCCACAATGTGAGCACAGCTTTCAGGAACTGAAAAGACGCCTGACTTCTGCTCCCGTACTGGTACCGCCAGACTTCTCTAAGGACTTTGTTATCTACTGCGACGCCTCGCGACAAGGACTAGGTTGCATTCTCATGCAAGATCGACACGTAATTGCCTACGCTTCACGGCAATTGCACCCACATGAGGAGAATTATCCTACTCATGATCTAGAGCTTGCAGCCGTAGTCTATGCACTTAAAACCTGGCGGCATTACCTCCTCGGTAACCGTTGCGAAATATTCACTGATCACCAAAGTCTGAAGTACATTTTCACCCAACCGGATCTGAATCTCAGGCAAAGACGTTGGGTTGAGTTGATCACAGACTTCGACTTAGGGATAACCTACACCCCAGGGAAAGCCAACATCATGGCTGATGCGCTAAGTCGTAAATCTTATTGTAACAATCTAATGTTACAACAAAGTCAACCGCTTCTCCATGAGGAATTTCGGAAGCTTAACCTTCACATTGTTCCTCAAGGATTTCTTTCCACCTTGGTGGCGAAACCTACTCTTACGGATCAAATCATTACTGCCCAGAAGCGAGATAAGGGAATAGCTAAGATCAAGGAGAACATTGCTAGCGGAGGTGCTAGTTGTTTTTCCACAAATGATCATGGTGTTGTGTACTTTGAGAACCGTCTAGTGGTTCCCAAGAACCAGCATCTACGGCAGTTGATCCTTAAGGAGGCTCATGAATCTCCTCTCACTATTCATCCCGGTAGTACTAAGATGTATCAGGACCTACGCCAGAGGTTCTGGTGGACTAGGATGAAGAGAGAAATTGCTCAGTATATTGCTAATTGCGACGTTTGTCGTCGTGTAAAAGCAGAGCACCAACGGCCTGCTGGCACCCTTCAACCCCTAGCTATTCCTGAATGGAAATGGGATAAAATTGGTATGGATTTCATTACCGGTTTTCCCAGGACCAAGAGAGGGAATAATGCTATCTTT
>NW_021180088.1:0-1992 GCF_002162155.2 Triticum dicoccoides | reverse complement strand
TTTTTTTGTTAGAATTGATGCAAATGCTATGTTGTAATATTCTCTAGAGATATGTTCTCTGTGGTCAAATTAATATGAATGATATGTTGCACCGATAATATTGGTATTTGTTTATTGTAATGCATATGTATTCGACACTGTTGTATATTCATCATAAATATCTCGATATTTTCAGTTTGTGTATGTCTCGTGCTTCAGTTTCTCTATCATTTTAATGGTGCCAAGCATCAAATTAAAATAATTGACTATTTGAGCAACTGCAACAATTTTATTAAATAAATGTATATTCCATAAAATGGGTGCCTAATTTTTTGGTTAATCATTAAACATTAAATACATTAATTATGTTTCCATACTAAAATAGTAGTGTTACTGATGTTGTTACTGTAGTTACAAAATATGTTACTATACATAGTTGACAATTATAAATTATAGTGCTATGATAATTGGATATTATGTTACAACTTGTGTTACTCTAGGTATGAAAACATGTTACTACTAGTGTTACTATAGTTATAAAAATGTGTTACCAATGCATGGTAACACATAATATGCATGTTACTATAACATAATAGTAACACAATTTTTAAAGTACAATAACAATTATTATATGTGACAGCGGACACCACCTAGTAACACGGTCTAATGGAACACATTCCAAAATGTGTTACTATGTGACTTAGTAACACTGTTTTGGGTCTGTGGTAACATAACATGGTGTTACAAAAGCTCTGTCCTCTTGTAGTGTTCATTGCATGTATTTATAATTATCCTCACTATATTATGCATATTGAAGATCGTCGAATTGAAGAAAAGACAAATCGGTGATATTGGGTTCATTAACACAAATATCATAGATGCAACTCAGGTTAAATTTCATGCCGCAGATACCGAGGCCAACTTGCTACGATCGTTGGTAATAAATGAAAACAAAGATATGATACTATTTCCTTACAACTTCAAGTGAGTGTTACTGTCTTGTGCATATTCGGTTTCCCTTAGATATTAGTCAAGGTTATAGTAATGTAACTTATGAGTTATGCATGCGTGTGCAGCTTCCACTATATTCTCCTAAAGATTAAGCTTGAGCAGGGACTAGTAATCGTCTTAGACTCAAGATGAAAAGTTCCCCAGGACTATGTGGACATGACTCAAATGCTCGAGAAGTAAGTTAAATCGATCATTATCCATCATATCAGCAACTTTGTTCATTTCCTGATATATCAAGTAATTGTTTTCTTTGTCTGGTAGGGTTTGGAAAAAATTCACCAAAAAAGCTCTGGGACTCCCGAAGAAGCTGCAATTTAGACACCCGAAAGTAGGTACTATAGTACCATGTTTCGCGCATCTTCTATTGATTCAAGCGCTAGTTTCACCAATACCATTTGGCATTCTTTCTTATCAATTTGATTGACCTCTATTTCTTGTAAAGTGGTTGTGGCAGGAACAAGGGAATGATTTCTGTGGATACTACGTTTGTGAGTCCATCCGCCACATGACCTGTAAGCGGGGCTACTCTGACGAACAATATGAAGTGCGTAAATAACAACATTCACAATTTTATTTTATTACCATCATTTGTGTTGAGTTTCATTCATTCATATATATATGTATTGACCCCCTTCTTCAAATTAGATGTTTCAGAAGCGGGATGAACTCCTAGCACCAGCTCGCATGCGAGCAATTCAAGAGGAATTGGCGGCATTTTTTCTTGACCACGTGATCGCTGAAGACGGAGAATACTATGTGGACCATGAGTCCGTATGTTAGGAGATTATATTTGTAAGAGATAATTATTGTATATATGTAGCCGGTAGTGTCGGATAGATATACGAGAACTTGTTGTTCGACCAATCTCTCGGAGAAGGAGAGGTGGTCGATATCACTTCTCTCTGTATGCATATATGTTCATGACGATCTTCTGTTTCCTTCGTTTGCTTACTAGCTAGCTAGCATGTCTAGTCCTCTCTATATGTATGTATAGTACGTAGC
>NW_021180087.1:0-713 GCF_002162155.2 Triticum dicoccoides | reverse complement strand
AAAACGGTGAGTAATAGTGCACGAAATGAACCAGAATTGGCCAAAATTGTGAGTGTTGATAACTGACACGTAAACGCACCCTGCGGTTCGTCAGTTGTGGAAATCACTCCGGGGCCCCAAAACTGGGTAATAGTCACGAAACGGGACAGAATCGGCCAAAACTACGAGTGTTGATGATCGACACGCAAACGCACCCCAGGGTTCGTCAATCGTGGAAATCACTCCAGGACCCCAAAACAGTGAGTAATAGTCCAAGAGACGGGCCAAAATCGGCCAAAACTGCGAGAGTTGATGACCGACACGTAAGCGCACCTTTGTGTTCAACAACTATGGAAATCGCTTTGGGACCCCAAAACGGTGAGTAATAGTCCAAGAATCGGGCCAGAATCAGCCCAAACTGCGTTTGTTGATGACCGACACGTAAGCGCACCTTAGGGTTCAACAACCATCGAAATCGCTTTGGGACACCAAAACGGTGAGTAATAGTCCATGAAACGGGCCAGAATCAGCCAAAATTGCGACTATTGACGACGTACACATAAACGCACCCCGGGGATTGTGAATGTGGAAATAGCGCTGGGACCCCATAATGGTGAGTAATAGTCCATGGAAGAGCCCAGAATCGAACAAAATTAGGATTGCTGGTGAGCGACACGTAAACGCACCCCGGGGTGCGTCAATCGTGGAAATCGCTCCGGGACCCCAAAACGATG
>NW_021180086.1:0-1148 GCF_002162155.2 Triticum dicoccoides | reverse complement strand
TTAATCGTGGAAATCACTCCGGGGGCCCAAAAAAGTGAGTAATAGTCCATGATACGGGCCAGAATCAGCCAAAACTATGAGTATTGATGACCGACAGGTAAGCGCGCCTTGGGGTTCAACAACTATGGAAATCACTTCGGGACCTAAAAACGGTGAGTAATAGTCCACAAAACACGTTAGAATTGGCCAAAATTGTGAGTGTTGCTGACCGACACGTAAACACAACCCGGGGTCATTTCGGGACCCCATAACTAAGTAATAGTCCAAGAAACGGGCCAGAATCGGCCCAAACTGCGATTGTTGATGACTTACACTTAAGCGCACCTTGGGGTTCAACAACCATGGAAATCGCTTTGGGGCCCCAAAACGGTGAGTAACAGTCCACGAAACGGGTCAGAATCGACGAAAACCGCGAGTGTTGATAACCAACCCGTAAGCGCACCCAAGGGTTCCTTAATCGTGGAAATCACTCCGGGGCCCCAAAAAGTGAGCAATAGTCCATGAAACGGGCCAGAATCGGCCAAAACTGTGAGTGTTGATGACCGACACGTAAACGCACGCCGGGGTTCGTTAATCGTGGAAATCACTCCAGGACCCCAAAACAGTGAGTAATAGTATACAAAAAAGGCAAGAATCGGACAAAAATGTAAGTGTTGATGACCGAAACGTAAACGCACCCCGCGGTTAGTTAATTGTTGAAATCACTTCGATACCCCAAAACAGTGCATAATACTCCATGAAACGGGCCAGAATCGGCCAAAACTGCGAGTGTTGATGAGCGACACATAAATGCACCCCGGTGTTCGTCAATCATGGAAATCACGCCGAGACCCAAAAACAGAGTAATAGTCCAAGAAACGGGCCAGAATTGGCCAAAACTGTGAGTGTTGATGACCGACACGTAAATGCACCCCGTGGTTCGTTAATCGTGGAAATCACTCCGGGGGCCCAAAAAAGTGAGTAATAGTCCATGATACGGGCCAGAATCAGCCAAAACTATGAGTATTGATGACCGACAGGTAAGCGCGCCTTGGGGTTCAACAAGTATTGAAATCACTTCGGGACCTAAAAACGGTGAGTAATAGTCCACAAAACACGTTAGAATTGGCCAAAATTGTGAGTGTTGCTGACGGACACGTAAACACAAC
>NW_021180085.1:0-976 GCF_002162155.2 Triticum dicoccoides | reverse complement strand
GGCGGAGCTCCTGGACACGATGAGAGGACGCACGGGTGGCGGGGAGCACGGCTACAACGAAGGCACGGCGATGGTGGCGTAGGCCATGGCGGGGGAGCGCTAGGGGGAGGAGCTGGAGAGGAGAGGGGGTGTCTGGGGGGGTTCGGGGGAGCGAGGGAGGCCGGTCCACGACATCACCGGGCGAGGGGAGCGGCGAGGCGGCGAGCAGGTGCGTGGCGCGCGCTGCGGTCGCCGTCGGGCAACTGCCTGCCTGCCTGGCCGGCAAGCAGCTCGCTGGAGCGGCGCTGGTCTGGGCCGGCAGGTGGGCCGGGTGCTGGGCGCCAGGTAAGTTTTTTCCATTTCTTTCTGTTTTCTGTTTTTTTAATACTTCTGCAACTTTGTTGAATTAAATAAAATACTTAGGCTACTCCTAAAATCACCAAACTACTCCTGGTCCATAGTTGGATTATTTCCAACATGAAACATTTTAGTTTGGAGATATTTGAGCATTTAAATATTTTATATAATTTTAAATGCCCAAATTCAAATATTTATGATTTAGTTCAAAAACCCTAAGATGGCCTAGGAAAATGTGCACCACTTTTGGCAGAGGTTCTGAACCAAGACAAAAATGATGGGCATTTTAGAAGGGCATTTCAGGTTCATTGAAAAAGTTTTTAGTAAACCCTAGTTGGTTTCAGAGGGGACTGGGGGTTCTGTCATCCCCATTTCAGGTTTCTGGTGAAAGAATAAACATGATGCAACACTCTAATGCATGACTAGCTAGGGTGTGACAACTCACCCCCACTCAAAAGAATCTCGTCCCGAGATTTGGGTTCCTCCGGGAAGAAGGCGGGATACTCGAGTCGAAGACGATCCTCCCTTTCCCAAGTTGCTTCATCCTCAGAATGGTGCGACCATTGAACTTTGAGAAACTTGATATTATGACGTCGAGTGGTACGCTCGGCCTGATCGAGGATACGAATGGGGTACTCTC
>NW_021180084.1:0-1075 GCF_002162155.2 Triticum dicoccoides | reverse complement strand
GGTTGCAAACGCCCAGCACGCGTCTCCGGGGTGTGCCCCCCCCCTCACGGACGCCGCCGCCGCCGGCACCTGGAGGGGGGAAACGGACGCGTCGGGTCTACACGGAGTGGATGTAGCTGTGGGTTTGGCCCGGATGTTGCTCCAAAGTGTTTCTCTGGGCCGACCTAACACAACCGGGTGGAGAGGTCCACTGGTCAAAGCCCGTCCGTGCAAAGTCAAAGGGCTAGATCCCGTGGTCAAACGCTACAGGGTTAGCCGGGACGGGGGCCCTGGGGGGTAGCAATGCCACCGGAGCGTCGTACCGGGCCCTCATACATGCGGGGTGGTGTTGTGGCATGTCCGAAGAGGCGGCACACGTCTCCGGGTTGTGGCCCCCCCTGACGGACGGCAATGAAACGGTAGTAGACGTTCTGCGGTAACGATGCAGCGTGAATATTATTAAATACTTGGAGCGCGATAAAATCATGAGTTTTTTACACAACGTGGGCACATGTGCTATAGGACTGATGGTAATTTTTCATAATTTTTTGTGATGGAGAAGTATCTGAACACTTCCCTCTACGCGGATTGCTCTTCGCACGTCTACGACTGTGGCCGGCCGCCTCCGGGGGCTAGCATACCGTCAAATCTTGCGTAGGCGGCCTCTCACAAATCTGGAAGTGTTGAGGCAGTTGCAAACGCCCAGCACGCGTCTCCGGGGTGTGCCCCCTCCCTCACGGACGCCGCCGCCGCCGGCACCTGGAGGGGGGAAACGGACGCGTCGGGTCTACACGGAGTGGATGTAGCTGTGGGTTTGGCCCGGATGTTGCTCCAAAGTGTTCCTCTGGGCCGACCTAACACAACCGGGTGGAGAGGTCCACTGGTCAAAGCCCGTCCGTGCAAAGTCAAAGGGCTAGATCCCGTGGTCAAACGCTACAGGGTTAGCCGGGACGGGGGCCCTGGGGGGTAGCAATGCCACCGGAGCGTCGTACCGGGCCCTCATACATGCGGGGTGGTGTTGTGGCATGTCCGAAGAGGCGGCACGCGTCTCCGGGTTGTGGCCCCCCCTCACGGACGGCAATGAAACGGTAGTAGA
>NW_021180083.1:0-1605 GCF_002162155.2 Triticum dicoccoides | reverse complement strand
ATAGAAGAAACAACCTGAGCACCAGGCATGATCCAAGACTGAAACACTGGTGGGCTACTTGGTGCTCTCGGGTGCGTAGCCAATGAAGCCACGCTCCATTCTCAACGACCCTAAACCAAGAATGCTTATGAAACTTGACATATGCACAACCACGGTAATAAACCATTAGAAGTTCTAATGGAGATTTCATTGTGACCTGAACGAAACATAGGGGGTAATAGTAAGCTCGCCCCAAATATACTGATTTTATGATTTCCCTATATGAAACAAAAGTGTTGTATTAAAAAGAATATGAATAACTATTTCCTCAATTACATGTGCATTGTTTCTATGTCGGTGCAGAATTTTGATAGAGAAATATGTATATTTATGGGCTGCACAAAAAATGCAAAAATGTGTATCTATAATGGATACTCTTAACTACTATAGATCCACACATTCTTTTTACTTTTCTGTATGGAACACAAAAAAAATTAGTAAAATTTTATTGCTACATATGACTTTTACATTTTCCTGTGGGACTGTTCCACTTTTGGCTGAAACCTATTAACAGATTAAATAGATAAAAAATCGCCCCCATCTCTGTCATTCGAGGCTGCGACCCCGCCTGCCACATCGTGCCTATCATGTTCATAGGTATCCTTTTTCTGTTTTGTGGTGTTCCCATTGATTCTCATATGATCTTATTACATTGCTCTGAGGTGGTTTGCTTCACTTTATCCAAAATTCTAAGAGGTCTATCGTCATATGTCAAACCTTACATTGACTCCAATTCTTTCATATCTGACGACTTAGCTGCTTGCGCTAAATTATCACAACGGGAATAAATTAACTTTTCACGAGTCCGAAGGTGTTTTCCAATAGACAGGTCACTCTTCAATCTCTCAACGTTAATATCCAATAAATCTGTGAACAAATTCCTGTGGACACAAACCTTTTAATCCGTCCATTGGGTTACTCAACAGATGCATGTCCTTCGGGTTCAGATCAAAGCTGAGAATCATAACCGTTCTCCTAGCGGGATCTGTCTGCTCATATGTGGCACTAAATCACCTTGGGTTTGCTCCTCTGTCTCAAGGATCAGGAAGGGAGGAGGTGGGGTGATTTCTCCTGAGAAGAAGCAGGTCGCCCCCTGCGTCGCCTGAGAGGCAACACGGGGGCTGGTCGATATTTTCGGGAGTGGTTCCGTCCCATGGCAGTTTTTGATGATTTTTTTCATCATTGTCACAACGATTGTGTATAGTTACCACTTTCCGCCATTGCTGCTCACTTTTGAATTGTTTCCCATCACCGCTCGCCGCCGCACAACTCCACCTATCTCCGCCACCGTGCCTCGCCTCCATGGACCAAGGTGTTGAATGCCAAGTGTTGGAACAATCCATGGATCACACGCGCACACACACACACACACACACACACACACACACACACACACACACACACACACACACACACTGTCCAGGCCACAAGCAACCCAGAACCAGGGCCCAACAACGAACCGTCCTCGCCACCTGCTCGGCCCACCAGACAGAGGCCGCCCAACCGCAAGTTCAGCGGCCCGGAGTGGGCGTGACGCTGCCAGCTACTTAACGCGTCCTCACCCAC
>NW_021180082.1:0-1895 GCF_002162155.2 Triticum dicoccoides | reverse complement strand
AAGAGCCTACGTCTTAAGCATAGGGGACGACCTTCGTCCTTTCTCTCTATTCTGCCGTGGTCGAGCTTTAAGTCTTAACTTTGTACCTTACAACTCAGGCAAGAACTCCTTCTTTGACTGGTCTATCTTGAACACCTTCAAGATCACGTCAAGGTATGTGCTCATTTGAAAGTATTATTAAGCATTTTGATCTATCCTTATAGATCTTGATGCTCAATGTTCAAGTAGCTTAATCCAGGTTTTCTATTGAAAAACACCTTTCAAATAACCCTATATGCTTTCTAGAAATTCTACATCATTTCTGATCAACATATACTCATCAGAAATTCTATAGTGCTCCCACTCACTTCTTTGGAAATACAAGTTTCTCATAAACTTTGTACAAACCCAAAATCTTTGATCATCATCAAAGCATACATTCCAACTCCGAGATGCTCACTCCAGTCCTTAGAAGGATCGCTGGAGCTAGCATACCTTTTAGCATCCTTAGGATCGACAAAAACTTTCTGATTGTATTATATACAACCTTTCCTCACGAAAACTGGTAAGGAAACTCGTTTTGATATCCATCTGCCAGATTTCATAAATGCAGCTAATGCTAACATGATTCCGACGGACTTTAAGCATCGCTACGGATGAGAAAAACTCATCGTAGTCAACTCCTTGAACTTGTGAAAAACTTTTCGCCACAAGTCGAGCTTCATGGACGGTGACATTACCATCCACGTTCGTCTTCTTCTTAAAAATCCATTTATCTTAATGGCTTGCCGATCATCGGGCAAGTCCACCAAAGTCCATGGATCCGTTCTCGGATTTTATGGCCTCTAACCATTTGTAGGAATTCGGGCCCACCATCGCTTCTCCATAGCTCGTAGGTTCATTGTTGTCTAGCAACATGACTTCCAAGACAGGATTACGTACCACTCTGAAGTAGTACACATCCTTGTCATCCCACGAGGTTTGGTAGTGACTTGATCCGAAGTTTCATGATCAATATCATAAGCTTCCACTTCAATTGGTGTAGGTGCCACGGGAACAACTTCCTGTGCCCTGCTACACACTGGTTGAAGTGATGGTTCAATAACCTCATCAAGTCTCCACCATCCTCCCACTCAACTCTTTCGAGAGAAACCTTTCCTCGAGAAAGGACCCGATTCTAGAAACAATCCCTTATTGCTTTCGGATCTGAATTAGGAGGTATACCCAACTGTTTTGGGTTTCCTATGAAGATGCATTTTATCCGCTTTGGGTTCGAGCTTAATCCTGAAACTTTTTCACATAAGCGTCACAGCCCCAACCTTTAAGAAACGACAACTTAGGTTTCTCTAAACCATAATTCATACGGTGTCATCTCAACGGAAATACGTGGTGCCCTATTTAAAGTGAATGTGGTTGTCTCTAATGCCTAACCCATGAACGATAGTGGTAATTCGATAAGAGACATCATGGTACGCACCATATCCAATAGGGTGCAACTATGATGTTCGGACACACCATCACATTATGGTGTTCCAGGCAGTATTAATTGCGAAACAATTTCCATAATGTCTTAATTGTGTGCCAAAACTCGTAACTCAGATATTCATCTCTATGATCGTATCATAGACATTTTATCCTCTTGTCACATTGATCTTCTACTTCACTCTGAAATTACTTGAACCATTCAATAATTCAGACTTGTGTTTCATCAAGTAAATATTCTCAACATCTACTCGAATCATCTGTGAAGTAAGAACATAACGATATCCACTGCATGCCTCAGCACTCATTGGACTGCACACATCAAAATGTGTTACTTCCTACAAGTTGCTATCTTGTTCCATCTTACTGAAACCGAGGCTTTTCAGTCATCCTGCCTATGTGGTATGATTTGCATATCTCAAGTGATTCAAAAT
>NW_021180081.1:0-1010 GCF_002162155.2 Triticum dicoccoides | reverse complement strand
TGACCCTTTTTGCTACCATATTATAAGCCTTCCCAGCTCCACATACATCTATGTCGTGCGTTTGACTCTCCCTGGTAATCGCTCTATCCAAGCTTTGAGAGTTTTTGACTACAACGGTTGCCGATCACCGCCTGCTGCTGGGTAAGAACTGGTAAGAATTTGAGATTTGCTTGACGGATTTGTGACACCCACCACCACCACTTGTTCGTAGTCTGTAGGATCATATTCTTGTGTGTTTCTATTGCTGCTAACCATGCCAGGATCACAAGCCGACGAGATTGACTGGGAGAATTTATCGAACAAGGAGGTTCATGATAAGTTTCAGCAAATGATGACTGAACAGGTGCAAGATGTGCTGAACAATTTTGAAGAGGCCATGGAGAAGATCACTGGCCTTGAGAAGACGTTCGAAACAAAACTCGATAACAGATTTAATGAATTGCTCGCGCGTCTTCCACCACCACCACCCGCTGCACCTAACGCACCTCTCCAACAACAACAACAACGACTACCTCCACGTCGCGAAATAGACCTTCGCCGAGCGAGCCGTGTTCCTCTTGCGTTTGGTCAAACTGTTGGTGCTGCTGTTGATACTTCTGTGGCTCCTGCTGCTGATGCGGAGGAGGATGATTATGTGGGAGACTATGAGGATGAGGTTGATCAAAATCAACACTACATGCAGCCACCTGTACCACCACCAGCAGGTCGACCTCAGGTATATATTCGTAATGGTAGGCCTGCACCACCACCTCAGGTACGAGATGATGTCCATATTCCTAAACTGAAATTGAATATTCCACCATTTGAGGGTAGATATGTTCCTGATATATATCTTACTTGGGAGTTAGAAACTGAACAACGATTTACATGTTTACAATATCCTGAGGAGAGACGAGTTGCTGCTGCTGTTTGTGCTTTCACTAGTTTTGCATGTGTATGGTGGTCTGAACATTGTAGATTGTATCCTATTCCAACTACTTGGGCTGCTTTGAAAACTGCTATGCGTACGC
>NW_021180080.1:0-1450 GCF_002162155.2 Triticum dicoccoides | reverse complement strand
AGTAAGATGGAACAAGATAGCAACTTGTTGGAAGTAACACATTTTGATGTGTGCAGTCCAATGAGTGCTGAGGCATGCAGTGAATATCGTTATGTTCTTACTTCACAGATGATTCGAGTAGATGTTGAGTATATTTACTTGATGAATCACGAGTCTGAATTATTGAAAGGTTCAAGTAATTTCAGTGTGAAGTTGAAAGATCGTCGTGACAAGAGGATAAAAGATCTATGATATGATCATAGAGATGAATATCTGAATCACGAGTTTGGCACAGAATTAAGACATTGTGGAAATTGTTTCACAACTGATACAGCCTGGAACACCATAGTGTGATGGTGTGTCCGAACATCATAGTTGCACCCTATTGGATATGGTGCGTACCATGATGTCTCTTATCGAATTACCACTATTGTTCATGGGTTAGGCATTAGAGACAACCACGTTCACTTTAAATAGGGCACCACGTAATTCCGTTGAGATGACACCGTATGAATTATGGTTTGGAGAAACCTAAGTTGCCGTTTCTTAAAAGTTTGGGGCTGCGACGCTTATATGAAAAAGTTTCAGGTTGATAAGCTCGAACCCAAAGCGGATAAATGCATCTTCATAGGACACCCAAAACAGTTGGGTATACCTCCTGTCTCAGATTCGAAAGCAATAAGGGATTGTTTCTAGAATCAGGTCCTTTCTCGAGGAAAAGTTTCTCTCGAAAGAATTGAGTGGGAGGATGGTGGAGACTTGATGAGGTTATTGAACCGTCACTTCAACAAGTGTGTAGCAGGGCACAGGAAGTTGTTCCTGTGGCACGTACACCAACTGAAGTGGAAGCTTATGATAGTGATCATGAAACTTCGGATCGAGTCACTACCAAACCTCGTGGGATGACAAGGATGCGTACTACTTCAGAGTGGTACGTAATCCTGTCTTGGAAGTCATGTTGCTAGACAACAATGAACCTACGAGCTATGGAGAAGCGATGGTGGGCCCAGATTCCGATAAATGGCTCGGGGCCATGTAATCCGAGAAAGGATCCATATATGAAAACAAAGTGTAGACTTTGGAAGAACTACTTGATGGTCGTAAGGCTGTTGAGTGCAGATGGATTTTGAAAGGAAGACAGACAATGATGGTAAGTGTCACCATTGAGAAAGCTCGACTTGTCGTTAAGATGTTTTTCGACAAGTTCAAGGAGTTGACTACGATGAGACTTTCTCACTCGTAGCGATGCTAAGAGTCTGTTGGAATTATATTAGCAATTACTGCATTATTTATGAAATCTTGCAGATAGGATGTCAAAAAACATTGTTTCCTCGACGATTCTTGAGGAAAGGTTGTATGTGATACAACCGGAAGGTTTTGTCTATCCTGAAATATGCTAATAAGTATGCAAAGCTCCAGCAATCCTTCTGAGGACTGGAGTGAGCATCTCGGAGTTGGAATGTATGCTTTG
>NW_021180079.1:0-1796 GCF_002162155.2 Triticum dicoccoides | reverse complement strand
ATTTCAAAGGCGAGGCAGATCACCGGAAGAAGCCCGCCATGCGTACCGGTGATCACGTACTTGCTATGGTCAATGATTTACACGTAATCTTTGGAAAGGGTCCCGGCGCAGTAGCTGTTCTGAATGACGCTGAGGAACACGCACCCATTTGGAAGAAGAAATCTATATTTTGGGACCTACCCTACTGGAAAGACCTAGAGGTCCACTCTTCAATCGACGTGATGCACGTGACGGAGAACCTTTGCGTGAACCTGTTAGGCTTCTTGGGCGTGTATGGAAAGACAAAAGATACACCTGATGCACGGGAGGACCTGCAACGTTTGCACGAAAAAGACGGTATGCCTCAGAAGCAGTATGAAGGTCCTGCCAGCTACGCTCTTACGAAAGATGAGAAAGAAATCTTCTTTGAATGCCTGCTCAATATGAAGGTCCCGACTGGCTTCTCGTCGAATATAAAGGGAATAATAAATATACCAGAGAAAAAGTTCCAGAACCTAAAGTCTCATGACTGCCACGTGATTATGACGCAACTGCTTCCGGTTGCATTGAGGGGGCTTCTACCGGAAAACGTCGGATTTGCCATTGTGAAGCTATGTGCATTTCTCAATGCAATCTCTCAGAAGGTGATCGATCCAGAAATGGTACCAAGGCTAAGGAGTGATGTGGCGCAATGTCTTGTCAGTTTCGAGCTGGTGTTCCCACCATCCTTCTTCAATATCATGACGCATGTCCTAGTTCATCTAGTCGACGAGATTGTTGTTCTGGGGCCCGTATTTCTACACAATATGTTCCCCTTTGAGAGGTTCACGGGAGTCCTAAAGAAATATGTCCGTAACCGCGCTAGGCCAGAAGGAAGCATCTCCATGGGCCATCAAACAGAGGATGTCATCGGGTTTTTTGTTGACTTCATTCCTGGCCTTAAGAAGATAGGTCTCCATAAATCGCGGTATGAGGGGAGACTGACTGGAAAAGGCATGCTAGGAGCGGACTCAAAAATATGCAGGGACGGGCATTCTTGGTCTCAAGCACACTACACAGTTCTACAGAACTCTACCTTGGTGACCCCGTATGTCGATGAACACAAGAACAGTCTGCGCTCCAAACACCCGGAGCAGTGCGACAACTGGATTACATGTGAACACATTAGGACTTTCAGCAGTTGGTTGGAAGCACGACTCAGAGGTGACAACACTGTTTGTGATGAGTTGTACTTGTTGTCCAGGGGACCATCTTTGACTGTATTGATTTACAAAGGATACGAGATAAATGGGAATACATTTTACACGATTGATCAAGATCAAAAGAGCACCAACCAAAACAGCGGTGTCCGCTTTGATGCAACAACCGAGAAGGGAAAGGACACATATTATGGTTACATAGTGGACATATGGGAACTTGACTACGGACAAGATTTTAAGGTCCCTTTGTTTAAGTGCAAATGGGTCAATCTGTCAGGAGGCGGGGTACATGTAGACCCACAGTACGGAATGACAACAGTCGATCTGAAAAATCTTGGGTACACTGATGAACCATTCGTCCTAGCCAATGATGTGGCACAGGTTATCTATGTGAAGGACATGTCTACCAGACCGAGAAAAAGAAAAGATAAGGAAACGAATACATCATACGATGAGCCAAAGCACCACATAGTTCTTTCAGGAAAAAGGGACATCCTGGAAGTGGAGGGCAAGACAGACATGTCTGAAGATTATGAAAGGTTTCATGAAATTCCTCCCTTCAATGTCAAGGCTGACCCAAGCATCCTGATAAACGATGAAGATTATCCATGGTTACGG
>NW_021180078.1:0-2109 GCF_002162155.2 Triticum dicoccoides | reverse complement strand
GGAAACTGCAGAGCTGCTTCACATTCTGAGGCGGTTCCCAATTCACAATTGCAGACACCTTCTCAGGATTAACAGCAATGCCCTTGGCTGAGATGATATGGCCAAGGTAGAGAACCTAATCAAGCCAAAACTCACACTTTGAAAACTTCGCATAGAATTGATGCTCTCTGAGTTTGTCGAGTACCAATCTCAAATGCTTGGCATGATCCTCCTTATTCTTGGAAAAGACCAAGATCTCATCGAGATACACCAGGACGAAATCATTTGTGTAAGGGTTGAAGATGAAGTTCATCATGCGAGAGAATGTTGGAGGAGCATTGAGAAGGCCGAATGACATGACAGTATATTCATAAGAATCATAGCTTGTTATGAATGCTCTCTTTGGAATATCTTGTTCATGAATGCGAATCTGATGATAACCCACACGCAGGTCAAGCTTGGAGAAAACTTGGGCACCCTTAAGTTGCTCGAATAGCTCATTGATGTTGGGAAGTGGGTACTTGTTCTTTATTGTCTTCTTCTTCGATGGGAGGTAGTCGACGCAGAGTCATTCGATTCCATCCTTCTTCTTGACAAAAAGAACACCACAACCCCATGGAGATGAACTCGGTCTGATCAGACCCATGCACTCTTGTTCATCGAGTTGTTTCTTCAGCTCCTTCAACTCTTTTGGTCCAAGCTTGTAAGGACGTTTGCAAACAGGTTCCGTGCCAGGCTCAAGATCGATAAAGAATTCAACTGGCCGTGAGGAGGCATTCCCTGAAGCTCTTCTAGAAAAACGTCTTGATATTCACAAACGACTGGAATCTGAGAGATGGCATTCAACTCGCCCTTCTCATTAAGAGAAAACAGCCGAATGGTTTCATCACGAGCGGCATAGATGATCACATCCTCAGAAGAGTGTGTCAATTGAATCTGCCTCGCAGCACAATCAAGCTGAGCCTTGTGCTTAGAAAGCCAGTCCATGCCGAGAATTAGATCAATATCCGAGTTACCAAGAACAATTGGAGAGGACAGAAATTTATAGTCACCCATCTTGATAGAAACATTCGAAACCATAGAGCTTGCGTTCATGAATCTACCTGGAGAGACAACTGATAACTGCCTAGGCAAATCTTGGAAAGGCAACTCATGCTTAGATGCAAAAGGTCTTGAAATGAAACAATGTGATGCACCAGCATCAAAAAGGACTTCTGCAGGAATATCATTAATAGGAAGATTACCCATGAACACTTCTGAAGAGTCCTCTGCCTGAGCTGCGTTCATCATGTTGACCTTAGCAGACTTGGAATTATGCTTGTCCACTGCATTGCTGGCAGATCTAACAGGAGGAGGAGGCAGAAGGCGCCTTTGGTTGAAGCATTTGTTTGCATAGTGCCCTTTCTTCTGACACTTGCTGCAAGTAACCTCTGAGAACGGACGGTGATAAGGAGCACTTGACCTTGAAGTATGAGACTGCGCTTTGATCTGATAGCCTGGGTTGGGTGGGTGGGAAGATCCATTTCCACCTTTACTCTTCTGCTGGTAAGGCTGACGAAGCGGAGGAGGAGGAGGCAACCAGAACTTCTGTTGCTTAGCTGCCACTTGAGTTGAAGAAGAAGATGATTGATCTACATCCCTGACTCTCTTCTTAGAAGCATCACACTTGAGCTGAGCAGCTTCTTGCTTTAGTGCCATGTTGTAGAATTCATCATACTTAGTCGGCTCAAAAAGCACGAGAGCTAATTGCAGATCTTCTCTGAGACCACCTCTGAATTGATAAATCATGCTCTTCTCATCAGGGACGTCTTGTTTAGCGAAGTGAGGAGTTTCTGAAACTGGATGTTGTATTGGTAAACAGACATGCTGCCTTGCTTGAGATTGCGGAACTCCTCATGCTTACTCTCAGCAACACTTTGTGGAATGTGGTGAGCTTTGAAGTCTCAGCGGAAATCATCCTAGGTAATCACACGACCTCCTCTGGAATCTTTGTATTGTTGATACCACTCAGCAGCTTGGTCTTTGAGTTGAAACGAAGCAAACTTGACAAAGTCCTCAGGCCTAACATTGCTACACTCAAAATGTTTGCAGATATCCATGAGCCAGTCGTCAGCGTCTATGGCCTCGACA
>NW_021180077.1:0-1164 GCF_002162155.2 Triticum dicoccoides | reverse complement strand
GGCCGCACAGTGCTGGACCAGCACAGGAGCTGGGCCGGCTCTGGTGGGCTGCACGGGTGAGGCCAGGTAACTTCCTTCTCTCTCTCTCTTTTATTTCTATTTCAGTTCTGTTTTCTTTTATTTAATCTGTTTTGCCACTGTTTGAATTTAAAAATAATTCAAACAATGCCAAAAACTCCTCTGAAAATATTTATGCTGCTTAATGGACTTTTCCAAAAGCACATAAAATATTTCAGGGTATTTGGAAATATATTCTATACAAGTTATGAATATAGTTCCAAATGCAAATAAAGTAATGATTTAAATTCAGTGCTCAAAATATTCCTCAAAAATGTTCATTATTTTTGGTTTGGTGCAAAACCCCTGCCAAAATATAACCAACATTATTTAAGGCCATTTTGAAAACATTGAATGCATTTACCAGGGTTCTTTGCCCCTCTTTTATTTAAGTTTTTGGGGCTTCCAAAATTCCTCAGTTCAAGTTTCAGAAATTTAAATATGATGCCTGGATGAAGATGCAACTATTTACAAACAACATTCTAGGGCTGTGACAACTCACCCCCACTAAACAAAATCTCGTCCCGAGATTCAAGTGTAGGGTAAGACGATGGGGAACGCAACTAGTATAATCTTCACGATCCAGGGTGCACTTCATAAGAGCGTTGATTCGATCACCATTATTGTCTTGAAGTCTTGCTCTGAGAAATCCTGTCAACATGACATGGAGGGAAGAAGACTCTAGAAGGGTCGATCTTCTCGAAGATCGAACAACTCACGGAATGAGACATAGGACCATCTCTCGGGTTGAGACACGAGTTACACATCAAGAGGGGTGGAAAGAGACGGATGACGAAGGTGCACTAGGTAGACAATAATTTCACGCTTAAGAAGGTGGTAAACAATTGTCAACGTAGCGAGGAGTTGAGTTGCCATGATACCATAACGATACACCTTAGGGAAGGTGACTCGTAGAGATATCCCTTTAAGTGGCAAAAAGAATTACTTTTGATTCAGAGATCATTGAAACTCTTTAAACCAGCCTAAGACAATTCTCGAGCGATCGTTTGGAGGGGGTCGGTAGAATGGCAAACTCAAACTTGGATGATGTGGATTACCTTGTTGAAGACAACGTAATGGATGAATTTGCTTATCACCGGAAATGGA
>NW_021180076.1:0-1174 GCF_002162155.2 Triticum dicoccoides | reverse complement strand
ACAGCGGCGGAGCTCCTGGACACGATGAGAGGACGCACGGGTGGCGGGGAGCACGGCTACGACGAAGGCACGGCGATGGTGGCGTCGGCCATGGCGGGGGAGCGCGAGGGGGAGGAGCTGGAGAGGAGAGGGGGTGTCTGGGGGGTTCGGGGGAGCGAGGGAGGCCGGTCCACGACGTCACCGGACGAGGGGAGCGGCGAGGCGGCGAGCAGGTGCGTGGCGCACGCTGCGGTCGCCGTCGGGCACCTGCCTGCCTGCCTGGCCGGCAAGCAGCTCGCTGGAGCGGCGCTGGGCTGGGCCGGCAGGTGGGCCGGGTGCTGGGCGCCAGGTAAGATTTTTCCATTTTTTTCTGTTTCTGTTTTTTAATACTTCTGCAACTTTGTTGAATTAAATAAAATACTTAGGCAACTCCTAAAATCACCAAACTACTCCTGGTCCATAGTTGGATTATTTCCAACATGAAACATTTTAGTTTGGAGATATTTGAGCATTTAAATATTTTATATAATTTTAAATGCCCAAATTCAAATATTTATGATTTAATTCAAAAACCCTAAGATGGCCTAGGAAAATGTGCATCACTTTTGGCAGAGGTTCTGAACCAAGACAAAAATGATGGGCATTTTAGAAGGGCATTTCAGGTTCATTGAAAAAGTTTTTAGTAAACCCTAGTTGGTTTCAGAGGGGACTGGGGGTTCTGTCATCCCCATTTCAGGTTTCTGGTGAAAGAATAATCATGATGCAACACTCTAATGCATGGCTAACTAGGATGTGACAACTCACCCCCACTCAAAAGAATCTCGTCCCGAGATTTGGGTTCCTCCGGAAAGAAGGCGGGATACTCAAGTCGAAGACGATCCTCCCTTTCCCAAGTTGCTTCATCCTCAGAATGGTGCGACCATTGTACTTTGAGAAACTTGATATTATGACGTCGAGTGGTACGCTCGGCCTGATCGAGGATACGAATGGGGTACTCTCGATATGTAAGATTATCTTGGAGATCAAGCGTTTCGTGGTCCACTCCACGGATAGGATCCGAGAAGCAACGCCTGAGTTGAGAAACGTGGAAGACATCGTGGACTCTGGAGAGGTGCGGAGGTAGTTCCAACTGGTAGGCAACTTCTCCTCGTTTGGCGAGAATGCGAAAAGGTCCAATGTAACGAGGAGCCAATTT
>NW_021180075.1:0-6083 GCF_002162155.2 Triticum dicoccoides | reverse complement strand
CGCCGATCGCACTCGCCGTGTCACTCCCTCCTCATGCTCCAACTCCCCCTCCCCCCTCCATCGGAAGTCACCCCACTCGGGTCGCGGCGCCAGATCTTCCGACGAGCCTCCCCTCCTTCCCCGAGCGGACGCCACCTTCCCCGACCCGAGAGGCCACATCATCCTCATCGACGTGCATCAACTTTTTGACGCCGGATCTTTGATGTAAGTGCCTAGCCATCTCAAATCTTTACTGGCACCTTATGCTTATAGTACCAATAGGGGTCAGATTTGATTAGGGTTTAGGATATGTCATGTGAGGTTTAGGGTTTATGGTTTCAGAAAGTTGTGACGAGATTTCTATTGAAAGGGAGTGTAAGTTGGATTTAGCTAGGACATGTTGATGTAGTTAGTTAGGGTTTATGGTTTCAGAAAATTGTGACAAGATTTTCTTTTCAAAGAAAGTGTAAGTCGGATTTAGCTAGGACATATTAAAGCACTTAGTTAGGGTTGTGTGCCATGCGAATTTGTCAGCAGATTTGGATTCAAAGAAAGTTATTTTGGATTTAGTGAGGAGATGCTTTTGAATTGAGTTTCCAGATATTTTAGATCTAGTTAGGAGATAATTATTTTTGTATGGAGTTTGGAGATATTTTCGACTTAGTGACGAGATAATTTGGATTTAGTTAGGTGATAATTTTGGATTCAGTTAGGACACAATTTTGAATGGAGTTTACAGATAATTGATCTATCAGGGTGGATCTATTAGGGGACTTGAAAGATTCGTGCACTTTGGATTTAGTTAGGAGATCATCAGTTACAACAAGTACAATCAATTAAATATTTCTGGATTTAGTCAGGAAATATTTTATACTTACTTACAGCTTTTGAAGGACTGAGTTTGGTATAGGGCGGGAATTCGAGCCAAGTCGAGCCAGCTTGGCTCGACTCGCAAGAGCTCGTTTCGTTAACGAGCTAGCTCGACTCGACTCGTTACTATAACGAGCTCAAACCCAAGATTGGCTCGACTCATATAACTCGCGAGCTGGCTCGTTTAGCTTGTTAAGCTCATTTAAGATATAAACATAAAGCCCTTAAATATGATAAACATTATTATATATATATATTAAACATATATATCACTATACAATTGTAATTTTCTTGTAACGCGTGAGTCTCCTAGGAGGCTAGGCCTTCAACTGCTCGGCCTTGGGTTGTGTGCCTGGGACGTAGGTTGTTTAGTGGCTGATCTTTCTTTGTATTGGGAGTGGTTGATCTATTGTATCGAGCCTAACGAGTTACACGAGTACTCGTGAGATTGACTCGTTTAACTTGGTCTATAAACGATCTTAAATTGAAGCTCGACTCGACTCGTTATTCTTCGAGTTTGAGTCGATTCGAGCCGAGTCACGAGCTACTTGTTTAGCTCGCGAGCTTCGAGCTTTTTTTTTAGCCCTAGTTTGGAATATGAATCCAATATGAAAAATTAAATCAATTATTTAACCAGAGTATTGCATAATTATTATGTATGCTATCCATCCGTAACATTGACTATCTGTTTTCGTTGGCAGCATAACGACATGGATGATAAAGGCAACGATGGCAAAAACTTGAGGAATACAGGCAAGGATGACAAGGACATGGGTGATAGACGAAACGAAGGCAAAGGAATGGATGGTATGCGCACGGATGATAACGATAATGAGGATGCAGGCAAGGATGTCATAGACCTGGATGATGTACACATGCAAGGTAAACGAATTGATATTAAAGGCATGGCTGGTTCAGATCTCAATGAGTGTATGGAATACATAGAGATTGTGAAGAAGACTTTCAGGACTGAGGAAGAAGCCTACATGTTCTACGTAGGCTATGCGAGAAAAAAAAGGGTTTGGTGTTAGAAAGGATTATCTGAAGTACAGGGGTCCGGGTCCGAAACAAAATGCATACAGAAGGACATACAAGTGTTGCAAACAAGGATGGCGGGCCCTTAAGCACTTTAACAAAGATGATAGAAAAAGAACACCGAGGGGTCTTTCTCAGTGTGGGTGTCCCGCTCTTTTTCAGGCTGAGCTACAAGATAGGAGTGGCCTCTGGTTCGTCAAGAATTTTGTGGACAAACATAACCATCTGTTTGTCACTGCTGACCTGACTCCCTACTTATCGGCTCATCGTAGAATGACTGATGCACAAAAGGCCGATGTCATCGAGTATGCTGTTGGTGGACTTCGAACAAATCAGATTATGAATGTAATGGAGAAGAATGCCAGAGGACTCGACAAGCTTGGATTTATAGATCGAGACCTATACAACCATGTTTCAATCCATAAGAAGCGCAAGATAGAAGGCAGTGACGCTAGATATTTGCTTACCTATATGATTGCACAGAAAAAGCAAACTCGGAATTTTTTTCAAATACACAAAAGACAAAGAAGGCCATTTGAGGAACATATTCTGGGCTGATTCACAATCCCGGATTGACTATGTTGCCTTTGGTGGTAGTGTGGTGTTCGACAGTACATACCGGTCTAACAAGTACAGGCTTCCATTTGTTCCATTTGTTGGTCTAAACCATCACCACAACACAGTTTTGTTTGGGGTCGGTCTAGTGTCAGACAAGACAGTTGCATCATACCAGTGGCTTCTTCATGTATTTTTGGAGGCAATGTCCCAGAGGGCACCCATTTTAGCAATCACCGATGGGGACGGTTCAATGGCTAAAGCAATAGCTACTGTCTAGACTGGAACAGATCGTCGTTTGTGCACGTGGCATATCGAGGAGAATATGGTGGTTCACCTCCGCAAGAAAAAGCTTGAGGAATTTAGGGAATTCATTTACCGTCGTTGGGATGTTGATGAGTTTGAGAAAAGATGGGAGGCTTATAAGGTTCGGTTCAAAATAAAACCAGCGGGAAAGAGTTCATCATGGGTTAACAGGATGTACGAGCTGCGACACAAATGGGCTGCTGCATATACAAAGTATTTCCTAGGCATGATGAGTAATCAGAGGAGCGAGTCTCTCAACTCAAGGCTTCATGTGCACCTGAACAGGAAGATGCAGCTTGTTGATTTGTTGCAGCATTAGACACAGTAGCAACACATACGATACCCTTCACTAAGCTGAATGCACACCCTCCGGAGATTGCTGCCTCTTATATTTATACAACTGTGATGTTTCCAAAGGTAATGCGTCAGATTGTCGAAGGGACAAATTGGCAGGTCACGGACCAGGTAGCATGTGACGGTTTGGTCGTGTTTGGAGTTTTGTGCAAAGGCCCATATGATAAAGTCCCATATGGCAGGGATGCTACAGAATTGCAAGGTAAGGAAGGTAAGGATGCTGAGGACTTGCATGCAAAAAAATTGGATGCTGACGGTCCCAATGACTTGCAAGGTGAGGATGCTGAGGACTTGCATGCAAAAAACTTGGATGCTGAGGATCACAATGACTTGGAAGGTAAGGATGCTGAGGAATTGCATGCAAAAAACATGGATGCTGAGGATCCCAATGACTTGGAAGGCAAGGATGGTGTGGACTTGCATGCCAAAAACCTAGATGCTAAGGATCCCAATGACTTGGAAGGTAAGGACAGTGAGGAGTTGGATGCAAAAAAGTTGGATGCACAAGGCGTGGATGCTAAGCCTGTGGATTTTATATATCACGTGACTTGTCTGTTTACATGAGCAAGACTGGATTATGCAGCTTGTAAATGTAAAAAGTTGGAAAGTCAGGATTACCCATGCGCACATATATTCTGCGTTCTGGATCATCTTGGTGTACGCACATTTCCAAAAAAATTTGTCAAGAAAAGATGGACAATGCATGCCAAGCCAGCGTTCCCTTCTTCGAGGACTGCGAATACTCATGTATGGTCTGATCACATGAATAAGTATCATCAACTACGCAACATGGCTAGTGACGCTTTATTCATAGCCGCAGCTAGCATTTCACAGTCAGAACAGGTGATGGAGCTCCTGCGGAGTATATTGGTTGATGGAGAAAAACCTGATTTCGATGAAGGCCATTAATTGTTTGTTCCTTTGTCGGCATAATTCTTTGCTGCTCGCGAATGCTGCACTGATGACGTGGAAAATCCAATCAAAATAGTTCCAAAAGGGAGACCAACTACCGAAGAATCGAACAAGAGGATTAAATCCAGGCGCAAGCGGATGAGAAGGAAAAAAACAACAAAGTTACTGCACATGTTTATCTCATTATTCATTTCCATACATGCTTACAATGTTAATATGTTCTCTCTTTTTCTTCAATTTACTCAGGAACAAATCGGGGAAATCAAAGGTCACAAGGAGGAAGAAGCAAAAAGAGAAAGACTCAGAGACAGAAGAAGACACAGATTCAGATACAGAAGAAGAGGAAGATTCAAATAAAGCAACAAAGTTAGTGCACATGTTAATCTCATAGTTCATTTCCATACATGCTTACAGTGTTAATATGTTCTACCAGAGAGTGTTCACATGTTTATGTTCAATTTACGCAGAAACAAATCGGGGCAATCAAATAGCACAAGGAGGAAGAATTAAAAATAAGAGATAGAGTCAGATATAGAAGAAGAGACAGAGGCAGATACAGAAGAAGAGACAGAGGCAGAAACAGAAGAAGAGGAAGATTCAGGTACAGAAGAAGAGGAAGATTCAGATGCAGAAGAAGAGGGAGATTCATATGCAGAAGAAGAGGGAGATTCAGATGCGGAAGAAGAGGAAGATTCAGATGCAGAAGATGGTGGGCTGTGGAGGGCTAGGAAGAGACCATTGGAGGTTGCAGAAGAGGATTATGCAAAACCAAACAAGTGGGCATCAGCACAATTGTGCGTACTTAAACATGTTTTCGAATGCTGGCTGCAGATTCATCTATTTCATTTTTTGCAGGAAACACAAGGGCGCTCCAAATGTCAATGCTGGGAGGAAGAAAAAGAACGATGACAAGGGTGCGTGAGGAAAACCAGTGAAGTTAGTGTCTGTACTTACATGTCCGCTCTAGAAGTCAGGTATTTGCTAGTACTATGTTGACGTTTGTTAACTTTTCCAGGAAAGACTTTAGGAAGGGCGTTAAAGAACAGGCCAAAGGGGTGATGAAGACAAAAAGGTCTGCTAGGAATGTACCACAGGCTTGGCGAATAAGAGCTGTCAAGTTAGTTTCTGTAGCTATGACGAGAAAATCAGTGAAGTTAGTGTCTTTTCTGTTATAGTGTACTGTACATGCTCAAATCTTCTTTGCTATCTTATTAACAAATGTTGTTTCATGCAGGAGAGCTATAGTGAAGTAGAGACAGGATGTTTAGATGCACAGGGTCAAACAGAGAAAACAAAAGGATTTCTGGGGTCGAAAAATTGAGAACAAACTAAAGTAGACACTTTTCCATGCCGTGATCCACCTTGTTTCTAATGTATTAGACCTATTGATGGACTGCCACTATTTTTCTGAATTGCTCATTTGCTTGGTACACCCTCATTTTATTATGGACGGGACGACATGGTAGGCTAGTTATGATTTATCAACATCGATGAAACAATGCATTTTTAGTGAAATTGGTTTTCTGTATTTTTTTTCTTTTTTTTACGTAATATATTGCTGAAATTTGTTCAAGTGTAGTCAAATTTCATACTTGAAATATAAAATAGAAACTAGAAATTTATATATATAAGAAAATAGAACTTTAATAGTAACCTCGTTTTCAAATAACCTTGAAAATCGTTTATTTTCAAATAGAAAATAACATATTGATATTTCAAAAATAGCATGCTCATTTGAAAAAAGCATGTTCAATTGAAAATCAAATAGAATGAATATGCGGATTTAAAAATAGCATGCTGCTTTGAATATACTGTTTTTAAAATACCATGCTATTTTAAAAATAGCATGCTGATTTTAAAAATAGCATGCTGATTCTAAAAATATGATTTCAAAAATAGCATGCTACTTTTAAAATTATAATGCTCTTTTCAATATGCTACTTTCAAAATAACATGCTGATTTCAAAAATATCATGCTAATTTTAAAAATAGCATGCTACTTTTAAAAATATAATGCTTTTTTCAATATGCTACTTTTAAAATAGCATGCTATTTTCAAAAATATCATGCTA
>NW_021180074.1:0-677 GCF_002162155.2 Triticum dicoccoides | reverse complement strand
CTACTTTCGGAGATACCTGTAATGCACCTTTATAGTCACCCAGTTACGTTGTGACGTTTGATACACCCAAGGCACTCTTACGGTATCCGGGAGTTACACGATCTCATGGTTGAAGGAAGAGATACTTGACACTTGCAAAGCTCTAGCAAAACGAACTACACGATCTTTTATGCTATGCTTAGGATTGGGTCTTGTCCATCACATCATTCTCCTAATGATGTGATCCCGTTATCAACGACATCCAATGTCCATAGTCAGGAAACCATGACTATCTGTTGATCACAACGAGCTGGTCAACTAGAGGCTTACCAGGGACATAGTGTGGTCTAAGTATTCACACGTGTATTACGATTTCCGGATAATACAGTTATAGCATGAATAAAAGACAATTATCATGAACAATGAAATATAATAATACTTTTATTATTGCCTCTAGGGCATATTTCCAACAAGTTTTGTGGGCGGAGATTGCCCCCCCCCCCTCCCCCCCGCTGCTAGCTCAGATCAAGGTGATCTGCGTGCATGAGATCCTAGATGGGTGCCTTGCCGAGGCCCGTGCTCGCCTCCCGACCGCGTCGGGAGCACCCCCTGTGCCCACCCCGCGGGCACCGCCTAGCACAGCGACCGACCCTGGGGAGATCCGTGGACGTATCCGTTCCCGCTCTACTGCCCTCCGC
>NW_021180073.1:0-683 GCF_002162155.2 Triticum dicoccoides | reverse complement strand
TGTTTGATACTTATTTGTGTTTAAATATGTTCAAACTTGTTTAAATAATAACAGTAATATTTTTTTTATAAGACAGTAGCATTTAAAAAGCTGTTTGATACTAATTTTTTTTATAAGACGGTGCGCGGGGTGCGGGGGGTCGGCGGCGGCGGTTGGGTAGGGGAATCGAGGGTGCGGGGGGTCGGCGGCGGCGGCCGGTGGACTGGGGGGTGCTCGGAGGTGAGGGGGGCCGGATCTGGCAAGGTGGGATAGCGATCGAGATGGAGGGGGATCGAGATCGAGTGTCCATGAAATTTAAAAATATTCATGATAGTTCAAAAAGTACCCATGAAATACAATCGAGAAATGAAGGCTACAATTTAAATACAATCGATCTTAGCTAGCTATCTGTTCACAATCTTCTTGCCCTTCTTTTTCGCAAATGGAGTTCTTCTGTGGAACGGACGTCCTTTAGGTAGGGTGGTCCTGCTTCTTCTTGTGGTGTATGCTGCTACTTCATCATCGTCGTCATGTTCGATCCTCGGGTCGCCGTACTTGTCGAAGTCTTGCTCATTGGCTACTCCATCCATTCCGATGATCTTCCTTTTGCCTCTCCTCACGACAACACGACTGGGCTTTGGCGGGTCGGTAATGAAGAAGCATTGGTCCACTTGGGAAGCCAGTACCCATGGCTCATTTTTCGC
>NW_021180072.1:0-1752 GCF_002162155.2 Triticum dicoccoides | reverse complement strand
TTAGGACATATATATAGTGCAGGCAATATGAACGAGATGGGGTAGAAATAAATCACTTACAGAACGTAGCAACTGATGATAGATTTGTCGAGCTCGCGCAGATTGAAAAGCTGGAACAATTCACTCAGATGAATTTGTACATAGTAATGTTTGAAGTGATGCTCATATCTAACTTCCGCATAAATATATTCTTTGGCGTTTTTATTTTTTATGTAACCCTTGTACCATTTCAGCAGACCTTTCATTTGTGGAGGTAGATCCTGTTCCTGCGCAGGCTCGACGAGAGGCCCATTCTTCACATATGTAATTACTACCTCCTTCACTGGCGCCTCATCAAGGCCTAACAGTTCACGAAGAGTAATACCTAAGTTGGCCGCTTGTTCTCTGGCACTCGTTACAGTCAATCCATGTGCTGCCGCAGCTGCTATGATATCGGGGTCATCCGGACCGGCGGCTTTCACTATAAGCGGGGCAATCGATTGTTTACTTTGTTTCCCGAGCTGGGCAACTCGTTCCCTGCTTTTTTTACTTTCTAATTCCGTTTTCTCGGCCTCCTCCAAGGCTTTGTTCTCCTGGTTCTCCGCCCGCTCTTTCTTCTCCTTCAACATGAGTGCCTGCCTACGAAGTTCACGTGCATAGTCGTCAGGCAGATTCTTCGCGGCTTGGGACGGTGTGCTCAAAAATGACTTAGCCCACTTCTTTTGCTCATCAGAAAATACTGGCTTGGGCTCGGGCTCTCTTTTCTTCTTGCAGTCCGCCTTCCATTTCTCATGATCAGCAGCCGCGGCCGCGGCAGTTTTCTCGGCACTACGTTCCCAAGGCCTTGTGGGGAGAGGCTTCAATGATGGCTCCGGTACCTTTGTGGTCTTAGGTACATAAGGGTCCGGGTTAATAATCCAGGACTGTTTCTGCTTCTTTGCCGGAGGTGGATTGGGGGGCGGCGTCTGATCACCCGCCGGACAAGGACTGGGGGGCGGCGTCTGATCACCCGCCGGACGTTGTGGACTAGGGGGCGTCGGCTGACGTGACGGAGGTGTAGGTGAACCGCCGCGCGAAAGCCGTTGCGCGTTAGCGCATCCGTTTTCTTGCTTGATTTTTATACGATTTTCTGAAGTGATCTGTCCAACTAAGTAGAAAAGGACACTGCCACCACCGTAGGGGGGTGGACTTGTTGTCCTTGGCGCCTCGCCTGGAAACTTGATAAACTTCTTTTGCCATAGAATGAAATGGCGCTTGACATCTCCAAGTCTTTTCTCCCCTTCAGGTGTAGCAATGTCAATCTCCAGGTCCTCAAACCCTTGGACTATGTCCTCCACCATGACACGAGCATAGCCATCTTGAATGGGGGTGTTGTGGTGGAGTGCTCCAGGTAAACATGGTAAAGCACTGCCGATGGCTACCTTCATGGACATGTTCCCGATAGGATAATACAGATGACATTCTTTCATCTCCTTTATATCGTCCACGGGGTAGCGAGGAGGCTCCGGTGCAGTAATTTCGACCACCAGAGGCTCCGGTGCAGTAATTTCGACCACCAGAGGCTCCGGTGCAGTAATTTCGATCGTCGGTGCATCTGCACCAGCCGGTGGGGCCTCCGTGGAAGCCACACTGCTTCTCCTCTGCTGGCTTCTGAGATCCGCTGGATGATCTTCATGCTGCGCCCGAGCTGCATCTCGTTCGGCTACTAGTACACTCACGGTTTTCTTCATCACATCCATTCCCGATGCCAACCGCGCCACAACATCTGCTTCC
>NW_021180071.1:0-1170 GCF_002162155.2 Triticum dicoccoides | reverse complement strand
GTTGCATTCTGTGACATGCCATCCACTATGGAAATCTCTACCCCTGGGTCTAGATGGCAGACCTCTAGGGTAAGTTATGGAAATGAGATCCAAGTCGACAGACTTGTTTTCCTCGCGTCTTTGATAGCCCTTAAATCTTCAGATATTAATATCATTCTGGGTATGGACTGGATGTCGGCTCATCATGCCCAAATCGATTGCTTCTCTAGGACTGTTCAACTCACCCATCCTTCGGGAAAGATAGTTAATGTCTTGACCCGAATAGCCAAGCGACAATTATATTCTCTTAACGCCAGCCCTTTGCCAGACCTTGAGGACGTTCCGGTAGTCCGTGACTTCTCGGATGTCTTTCCAGAGGAATTGCCAGGTGTTCCACCTGACAGGGATGTTGAGTTTGTAATAGACCTCATTCCAGGAACCGTTCCGATTGCTAGAAGACCTTATAAGATGGCACCCCTAGAACTAGCCGAGCTTAAGAAACCTAGCTCATCTCCGTGGGCTTGCCCCATCCTATTCGTCAAGAAGAAGGATGGTACGGACCGGATGGTTGTAGATTACCGACCTGTTAATTTGGTCACAATCAAGAACAAATATCCGCTTCCCAGGATCAACGACCTGTACGATCAGCTCGCTGGATCCTCAGTCTTCTCCAAGATGGATTTGAGGTTGGGCTACCACCAAATCAAAATCAGAAACGGGGACATTCCTAAAACGGCCTTTGTTACTCGTTACGGCCAATACGAGGACACCGTCATGTCCTTCGGATTAACCAACGCTCCAGCCACCTTTTCTCGGTTAATGAACTCAATCTTCATGGAGTATTTGGATAAATTCGTCGTGGTTTACCTCGATGATATACTCATCTACTCCAAGAACGAGGAAGAACATGCCGAACATCTAAGGCTAGTGTTGCAGAAACTTCGAGAGCATCGCCTTTATGCCAAATTTTCTAAATGTGAATTCTGGTTGTCAGAAGTGACCTATCTGGGTCATGTAATATCTGGTAAAGGTATTGCTGTTAACCCTGAGCGAGTTCAAGCCGTCCTTAACTGGACTCCACCTGAATCGGTCAAGCAAGTTCGGAGTTTTCTGGGCTTAGCGAGCTATTGTCGTCGCTTTGTCGAGAACTTCTCCAAAGTTGCCAAACCTCTAACCGAACTCCTCAAGAAA
>NW_021180070.1:0-1205 GCF_002162155.2 Triticum dicoccoides | reverse complement strand
TATGTCATTAAACACAAGAAGGGAAAAGAAAATGTTATTGCTGATGCATTGTCTCGTCGCTATACTATGCTTTCACAACTTGACTTCAAAATATTTGGTTTGGAGACCATCAAAGATCAATATGTGCATGATGCTGATTTTAAAGATGTAATGCAGAATTGTAAAGAAGGAAGAATGTGGAACAAGTTTGTCGTTAACAATGGATTTGTGTTTCGTGCTAACAAGCTATGCATTCCAGCTAGCTCCGTTCGTCTTTTGTTGTTGCAGGAGGCGCATGGAGGAGGATTAATGGGACACTTTGGCGTGAAGAAGACGGAGGACGTACTTGCTACACATTTCTTTTGGCCAAAGATGAGACGGGATGTTGAGCGTTTTATTGCTCGATGCACTACATGTCAAAAAGCTAAGTCACGACTCAATCCTCATGGTTTATATATGCCTTTGCCTGTACGTAGTGTTCCTTGGGAGGATATATCTATGGACTTTGTTTTAGGTTTACCTCGAACAAAGAAGGGGAGGGATAGCATATTTGTTGTCGTGGATAGATTCTCGAAAATGGCACACTTTATACCATGTCATAAAAGCGATGATGCTGTTAATGTTGCTGATTTGTTCTTTCGTGAAATTATTCGCTTGCATGGTGTGCCAAATACTATTGTTTCAGATCGTGATACTAAATTTCTTAGCCACTTTTGGAGATGTTTATGGGCTAAGTTGGGGACTAAACTGCTTTTTAGTACTACTTGTCACCCCCAAACTATTGGACAAACTGAAGTAGTCAATAGAACGTTGTCTACTATGCTTAGGGTTGTTTTGAAGAATAATAAGAAAATGTGGGAGGAATGCTTGCCTCATATTGAATTTGCTTATAATCGTTCATTGCATTCTACTACTAAGATGTGCCCTTTTGAAGTTGTGTATGGTTTCCTACCTCGTGCACCTATTGATTTGTTGCCTCTTCCATCTTCGGAGAAGGTTAATTTTGATGCTAAACAACGTGCTGAATTGATTTTAAAAATGCATGAGTTAACTAAGGAAAACATTGAGCGTATGAATGCTAAATATAAACTTGCTAGAGATAAGGGTAGAAAACATGTTGTGTTTGCACCTGGAGATCTTGTTTGGTTACATTTGCGTAAGGATAGATTTCCTGATTTGCGCAAATCAAAGCTAATGCCACGTGCTGATGGTCCCTTTAAGGTGTT
>NW_021180069.1:0-1260 GCF_002162155.2 Triticum dicoccoides | reverse complement strand
GAAGGGTCCCGGGGGTCCACCGGGTGGGGCCACCTATCCCGGAGGGCCCCATGGGCCGAAGGGGCGTGGGAACCAACCTCTGGTGGGCTGGTGCACCCCCCATGGCCCTCCCCTGCGCCTAGGGTTGGGAAACCCTAGGGGTGGGGGCGCCTCCACTTGGCTTGGGGGGCAAGCCACCCCCTTGGCCGCCCCCCATCTAGATGGGATCTAGAGGGGCCGGCGCCCCCCAGGGCCCCTATATATAGTGGAGGGGAGGGAGGGCAGCCGCACCTGAAGCCCTGGCGCCTCCCTCCCTCCCGTGACACCTCTTCCTCCCCGCTTGCGCTTGACGAAGCCTTGTCGGGATCCCGCTACTTCCACCACCACGCCGTCGTGCTGCTGGATCTCCATCAACCTTTCCTTCCCTTGCTGGATCAAGAAGGAGGAGACGTCTTTCCTTCCCCTCGTTGCTAGGTGACTCCATAGATTGATCTTGGTGATGCGTAGAAAATTTTGAATTTCTGCTACGATCCCCAACGCATGACATTACCAAAATTATCATCACGGAAGTGTCCACTTCCATGACGATAAATCGCGCGTCACAAAAGTGCTTTCGTCAAGGGTGACCGACACGTGGCATCCACCGTAACGGAACACCGTTAAGCTATCGGGTCGGGCTTTGGATCCGATAACCCGTTAACAGCCCCGAATGGGAAATTTCCACGTGTAAAATTCTTATTGGCCGGACGAAACACGTATCAGCTCGTCAGTGGGTCAGATAGGCGCCTATGATATGTCGACACGTGGCACGGCCCAATAGTTTCCCATTTAGCTTACAAAGCTGGCCCGTTTGACTTGGTCAAAAGTTAACGGGCTGGCCCATGAAAAGCCTGTTAACGGTCTCTTCACAAATAGCCCATTTTACGGCCCGTTAGGCCCTAAAGAAAATCGGCCCAACAACGTCATGTGGGCCGTCGAATATAATACCAGCCCATTTCAATTTCGGCCCACGTATGGCCCACGACGTCTTTCGGCCCATATGAGGCCTTCATATCTTTCGGCCCTTTACAGGCCCACGGTGACTCTAGCCCATAATGAATAGTAATTTTCTTTATACCCGTTAACAGCCCGTGATTTACATGGGCCGTTTCTAGCCCGTGTTAGCTTTCGGCCTATTGACGGCCCAAACGTTCTTGGGCTCCTTTTCGACCCTCGATTACTTCCGGCCCGTTACTGGCATGTTCTCCTAATGGGCCAAATTCGGCCCATGGCAAGAGTCGG
>NW_021180068.1:0-1405 GCF_002162155.2 Triticum dicoccoides | reverse complement strand
TAACGAGTAACAAAGGCCGTTTTAGGGATGTCCCCGTTTCTGATTTTGATTTGATGGTAGCCCAACCTCAAATCCATCTTGGAGAAGACTGAGGATCCAGCGAGCTGATCGTACAGGTCGTTGATCCTGGGAAGTGGATATTTGTTCTTGATTGTGACCAAATTGACAGGTCGGTAATCTACAACCATCCGGTCCGTACCATCCTTCTTCTTGACGAATAGGACGGGGCAAGCCCACGGAGATGAGCTAGGTCGGATGAAACCCTTTTTCAAGGACTCATCGAGTTGTTTCTTAAGCTCGGCTAGTTCTAGGGGTGCCATCTTATAAGGTCTTCTAGCAATCGGAACGGTTCCTGGAATGAGGTCTATTACAAACTCAACATCCCTGTCAGGTGGAACACCTGGCAATTCTTCTGGGAAGACATCCAGAAAGTCACGGACTACCGGAACGTCCTCAAGGTCTGGCAAAGGGCTGGCGTTAAGAGAATATAATTGTCGCTTGGCTATTCGGGTCAAGACATTGACTATCTTCCCCGAAGGATGGGTGAGTTGAACAGTCCTAGAGAAGCAATCAATTTTGGCTTGATGAGCTGACATCCAGTCCATACCCAAAATGATATTAATATCTGAAGATTTAAGGGCTATCAAAGACGCGAGGAAAACAAGTCTGTCGACTTGGATTTCATTTCCATGGCTTACTCTAGAAGTTTGCCATTTGGATCCCGGAGTTTGAATTACCATAGAGGTTGGCATATCACCGAATGCGACGTTATGCAAGCGAGCATAGTTTTATATATAAAAGAATGAGAGGCTCCTGTATCGAAAAGAACAGATGCCGGGTGGCAATTGACAAGAAGCGTACCGAGAACGACGTTGGGATCCTCTTGAGCTTCTTCGGCAGAGATACAGTTGACATGGCCACGTGAAGCGGTGACCGGCTTGGCGTGGAATATTTTTCCTGTCGGCTTGCCACGGCCAACAGCTTTAGCAGATTGATTGGGGTTGGTCTGGGGACACTCACGCATATAGTGGCCAGATTCCCCACACTTGAAGCAAGTCACGGAACTGGTACGTGGAGGAGCATTGGTAGATGGACCCCCATAGGGCTTGGCCGGTGCAGACTGTTGAACAGGGCGAGGCGCCTGGAAGGATGGCCTCGGTGTGAACCTGGGTGGCAGGGCGGTGTTGGGTACCCACACGCGGCGCTTCTGAGGACCAGCACCGGATGAGGAACCCATGTCACGGCCATGCTTGCGTGTTGCGTCATAGTCAGTCTGACCAGTTTCAGCACTGATGGCTTTGTTGACAAGTTTCTGAAAAGATGTGCACTCATGCAGACGGAGGTCGCGGCGAAGCTCAGGACTAAGGCCCTTACGGAACCTTGCTTGCTTCTTGGCATCAGTAGA
>NW_021180067.1:0-1426 GCF_002162155.2 Triticum dicoccoides | reverse complement strand
AATCGACAAAAACCGCGAGGGTTGATAAACGACAGGCAAGCGCACCCCGGTGTTCGTTAATCGTGGAAATCATTCCGGGGCCCCAAAACAGTGAGTAATAGTCCACGAAATGGGAAAGAATCGGCCAAAACTGTGAGTGTTGATGACCGACACGTAAACGCACCCCGCGGTTCATTAACCGTGGAAATCACTCCGGGACCCCAAAACAGTGAGTAATAGTCCACGAAACGAGCCAGAATTGGCCAAAATTGTGAGTGTTGATGACCGACACGTGAGTGCACCTTGGGGTTCAACAACCATGGAAATCGCTCTGGGACCCCGAAACGGTGAGTAATAGTGCACGAAACGGACCAGAATCGGCCAAAATTGTGAGTGTTGATGACCGACACATAAACGCACCACGGGGTTCACAAATTGTGGAAAGCACTCCGGGACCCCCAAAACTAAGTAATAGTCCAAGAAACGGGCCAGAATAGGCCGAAACTGCGATTGTTGATGACCTACACTTAAGTGCACCTTGGGGTTCAGCAACCATGGAAATCGCTTTGGGACCCCAAAACGGTGAGTAATATTCCACGAAATGGGTCAGAATCGACAAAAAACGCGAGTGTTGATAACCGACAGGTCAGTGCACCTCGGGTTCGTTAATCGTGGAAATCACTCCGGGGCCCCAAAACAGTGAGTAGTAGTCCATGAAACAGGAAAGAATCGGCCAAAACTGTGAGTGTTGATGACCGACACGTAAACGCACCACGCGGTTCGTTAATCGTGGAAATCTCTCCGGGACCCCAAAACTGTGAGTAATAGTCCACAAAATGGGCCAGAATCGGCCAAAACTGTAAGTGTTGATGACCGACACGTAAACGCACCCAGCGGTTCGTTAACCGTGGAAATCACTCCCGGACTCCAAAAGAGTGAGTAATTGTCCATGAAACGGGCCAGAATCGGCCAAAACTATGAGTGTTGATGGCTGGCACGTGAGTGCACCTTGGGGTTCAACAACTATGGAAATCGCTCTGGGACCCCAAAACGGTGAGTAATTGCGCACGAAACGGACCAGAATCGGCCAAAATTGTGATTATTGATGACCGACACGTTAACGCTCCACGGGGTACGTAAATCATGGAAATCACTCCGGGACCTCCAAAACAAAGTAATAGTCCTAGAAATGGGCCAGAATCGGCCCAAACTGCGATTTTTGATGACCTACACGTAAGCGCACCTTGGGGTTCAACAACCATGGCAATCGCTTTGGGACCCCAAAGCGGTGAGTAATATTCCACGAAACCGATCAGAATCGATAAAAACCGCGAGTGTTGATAACCGACAAGTCAACGCACCCCGGAGTTCGTTAATCGTGGAAATCACTCCGGAAGCCCAAAACAGTGAGTAATAGTCATGAAACGAGCCAGAATCGGCCAAAACT
>NW_021180066.1:0-1239 GCF_002162155.2 Triticum dicoccoides | reverse complement strand
GGCAATTGCTAACATGATTCGGACAGATTTTTAAGCATCGATACGAGTAAGAAAATCTCATCGTATTCAACACCTTGAACTTTGTCAAAAACCTTTTTCGACAAGTCTAGCTTTGTAGATAGTAACACTACTATCAACGTCCGTCTTCCTCTTGAAGATCCATTTATTCTTAATGACTCACCGATCATCGGGCAAGTCAATCAAAGTCTACACTTTGTTCTCATACATGGATCATATCTCAGATTTCATGGCCTCAAGCCATTTCGTGGAATCTGGGCTCATCATTGCTTCCTCATAGTTCGTAGGTTCATCATGGTCTAGTAACATGACTTCTAGAACATGATTACCGTACCACTCTGGTGCGGATCTTACTCTGGAAGACCTACGAGGTTTGGTAGTAACTTGATCTGAAGTTTGATGATCATCATCATTAACTTCCTCACTTATTGGTGTAGGAATCACTGGAACTGATTTCTGTGATGAACTACTTTCCAATAAGGGAGCAGGTACAGTTACCTCGTCAAGTTCTACTTTCCTCCCACTCACTTCTTTCGAGAGAAACTCCTTCTCTGGAAAGGATCCATTTTAGCAACGAATGTCTTGCCTTCGGATCTGTGATAGAAGGTGTACCCAACAATTTCCTTTGGGTATGAAGACGCACTTCTCCGATTTGGGTTTGAGCTTATCAGGATGAAACCTTTTTCACATAAGCATCGCAGCCCCAAACTTTAAGAAACAACAGGTTAGGTTTACTGCTAAACCATAGTTCATACAGTGTCGTCTCAACGGATTTAGATGGTGCCCTATTTTAAAACGTGAATGCAGCTGTCTCTAATGCATAACCCCAAAACGATAGTGGTAAAGAGATATCATAGATCGCACCATATCAAATAAAGTGCGGTTACGACGTTCGGGCACACCATAACGATGTGGTGTTCCAGGTGGCGTGAGCTGTGAAACTATTCCACATTGTTTTAATTGAAGACCAAACTCGTAACTCAAATATTTGTCTCCGCGATCAGATCGCAGAAACTTTATTTTCTTGTTACGATGATTTTTCCACTTCACTCTGAAATTCTTTGAACCTTTCAACTATTTCAGACTTATGTTTCATCAAGTAGATATACCCATATCTGCTCAAATCATCTTGTGAAGGTCAGAAAACAACGATGCTTGCCACGAGCAACAGCACTCATTGGATCGCATACATCGGTATGTATTATTTCCAACAAGTCAGTA
>NW_021180065.1:0-707 GCF_002162155.2 Triticum dicoccoides | reverse complement strand
AATCGAGGCGGACATCATCACGGTAGCGACGATGGACGCCGAGACGAGCACGTGACACCACTGCCACCCTGTCTTAGCGTAACGCGAGTCGAGGCGGACGTCGTCGCGGTAGCGACGACGGACGCCGAGACGAGCACGTGACACCACTGCCACCCTGTCTTAGCGTAATGCGAGTCGAGGCGGACGACATCGCGGTAGCGACGACGGACGCCGAGACGAGCACGTGATACCACTGCCGCACTGTCTTAGCGTAGCGCGAGTCGAGGCGGACGTCATCGCAGTAGCGATGACGGACGCCGAGATGAGCACGTGACACCACTGAAACCCTGTCTTAGCGTAACGCGAGTCGAGGCAGACGTCGTCGTGGTTGCGACGACGGACGCTGAGACGAGCACATGACACCACTGCCACCCTGACTTAGCGTAACGTGAGTCGAGGCGGATGTCGTCGCGGTAGAGACGACGGACGCCGAGACGAGCACGTGACACCACTGCCACCCTGTCTTAGCGTAACGTGGGTCGAGGCGGACGTCGTCGCGGTAGCGACGATGGACGCCGAGACGAGCACGTGACACCACTGCCACCCTGTCTTAGTGTAACGCGAGTCGAGGCGGACGTCGTCGCGTTAGCGACGATGGACGCCGACACGAGCACGTGACACCACTACCTCCCTGTCTTAGCATAGCGCGAGTCGAGGCGGACAGTGTC
>NW_021180064.1:0-1182 GCF_002162155.2 Triticum dicoccoides | reverse complement strand
TTTTTCTGACTTTTTTTTTACTTTTTTTTCTCTCGTTTTTTTCTCTATCTTTTTTTTTCTCTCTCCCTCTTTCCAAAACAAACTAGATAAGATGTAGATTGGATCAAGCGAAGATGGGAACGATCTCAATTATGATTATGACAATGAACGATGGGTAGCACGTGGAGGAAATTGATGGATGGGTGGTGGACAGCGGAAGGGATAATGATGCAGCGGCGACGTGACTAATGTGAACAGAACTCGAAACTCTAAACGACCTAGACACTAAGACCAGCAACTCGATACGACGATGCAACCGATAATTCAACTATGCAAGCAATGAAAAGAAAATTGCAAAGGCTCAGACTGGCTTGGACAAAGGATGAATAGATCTAACTCTTTTTTGTGGATTTTTCTTGGACAATAGGTAAGAAAATAAATCTAATCTAGGAAAACTGGAAATTCTCACCGAGCAACCTGAAAACTGATACCACTTGATAGAGGCGGGGTGTCCCGATCTTTCGATGAGATGATAACTATCGATTTGGTGGAGACGACTTTGACGATCCGACTACAAACGTGCAACGACGTTGTGCCTTAGCAATCGCTAAACCAACTCCGAGAGGTTATTGACCACGCCGGAGCACGATCAACCTGACCACGAAGGTGTATTCCTGCAAGCAATCGAAGAACAAGCAAGAATATGATAAAAGCAATCTGAATATTGCGAATATATATGAAGTATTGATAAAGGTGGGGATCCGTAAGCGGTCTTGGTCTGGTCGTTGGACACAAACGAAGTACACGAAGTTGCAATGGCTAACTTTTAACTAAACAAATCCCCAGGAAAAGCTACTAGATGGATCTACTTATATAGGAGCAAGGGGTGGCGGCCAAGGAGGTGGGAGGACGTCCCAAGGCAGCCTAAAACTAAATCTAGGTCGTACAAGGCCAATGGGCCCAAGTGGAGGTGATGTAACACCTTTGGACTTGTAGTTTGACTCGGATTCTGCTGCAGCATCAGATTGTTTCGTCCACAACTCAATGCTCCGGACGAATTTGAAGTTGATTCCAATTGGGTTGGAAAGTGCACGAAATCTAGTTTCCAACAAAAAAAGAATCACCCAATTCGGAGTCCGTATGAAAAACTTGTGTGCGTTTTGAGTCAGGTGTGTCTGTGCAGTCCGAATCTGAATCCAGAAC
>NW_021180063.1:0-1206 GCF_002162155.2 Triticum dicoccoides | reverse complement strand
GGATAATACAGTTATAGCATGAATAAAAGACAATTATCATGAACAATGAAATATAATAATACTTTTATTATTGCCTCTAGGGCATATTTCCAACAGTCTCCCACTTGCACTAGAGTCACCAATCTAGTTACATTGTGATGAATCGAACACCCATAGAGTTCTGGTGTTGATCATGTTTTGCTCGCGAGAGAGGTTTAGTCAACGGATCTGCGACATTCAGATCCGTATGTACTTTGCAAATTTCTATGTCTCCATCTTGAACATTTTCACGGAAGGAGTTGAAACGATGCTTGATGTGCCTGGTCTTCTTGTGAAACCTGGGCTCCTTGGCAAGGGCAATAGCTCCAGTGTTGTCACAGAAGAGTTTGATTGGCCCCGACGCATTGGGTATGACTCCTAGGTCGGTGATGAACTCCTTCACCCAAATAGCTTCATGCGCTGCCTCCGAGGCTGCCATGTACTCCGCTTCACATGTAGATCCCGCCACGACGCTCTGCTTACAGCTGCACCAGCTTACTGCTCCACCATTCAACATATACACGTATCCGGTTTGTGACTTAGAGTCATCCAGATCTGTGTCGAAGCTAGTGTCGACGTAACCCTTTACGACGAGCTCTTCGTCACCTCCATAAACGAGAAACATGTCCTTTGTCCTTTTCAGGTACTTCAGGATATTCTTGACCGCTGTCCAATGTTCCTTGCCGGGATTACTTTGGTATCTTGCTACCAAACTTACGGCAAGGTTTACATCAGGTCTGGTACACAGCATGGCATACATAATAGATCCTATGGCTGAAGCATAGGGGATGACACTCATCTCTTCTTTATCTTTTGCCGTGGTTGGTGACTGAGCTGAGCTCAATCTCACACCTTGTAACATAGGCAAGAACCCTTTCTTGGACTCATCCATTTTGAACTTTTTCAAAATCTTATCAAGGTATGTGCTTTGTGAAAGACCTATGAGGCGTCTCGATCTATCTCTATAGATCTTGATGCCTAATATATAAGCAGCTTCTCCAAGGTCCTTCATTGAAAAACATTTGTTCAAGTAGGCCTTAATGCTGTCCAGAAATTCTATATTATTTCCCATCAAGAGTATGTCATCTACATATAATATGAGAAATGCTACAGAGCTCCCACTCACTTTCTTGTAAACGCAGGCTTCTCCATAAGTCTGCATAAACCCAAACGCTTTGATCATCTCAT
>NW_021180062.1:0-1577 GCF_002162155.2 Triticum dicoccoides | reverse complement strand
GACTATGGCCTTTGGATGTGTAGAAGTCTTACCTATGCATTTGTTCTCACCAAGATGAAGGGAACTGCATAGTGTTGTCCATATGAAAAAACCAAGTCAATGTGATTAATCAAGTACATTCACAAGCAGTCTAGTATAAAACTGACCTTCCTGTTATCATGTAGATGCTTATTATTTCATTTTGCCTTACTATAAAGATGCATATTGATGATCTTATAGATGTTGTTATTCATATGAAAAGGCACAAAAATAGCGTAGATAGTAGTACTCCAAATCTTGGAGTTGTTGCTATGCTGAAGCTAATATTCCGAACCTGGGGTGACAAGATATAGGATCTTTGCTGGTTGCAACAAGCCCCATTTGAGAGGTCCATCATATTGGTGAAGGAAAATTGATAGCTCATTGCTCAGGTCTTATCCTTTTTAGAAGATAGTCAGCGATGTCGGTACAATAAATTCAGTGATGGCATATTTATGAAAAAAAACATGATGACAACTAGCCATTGGTAAGTCTATGTGCTCTATTATTTTGCTTCTACTAGGCATCAAGGTCAGTAAAATATCTTCTTGCTTCTCCAATCATACTAGATTTACTAAAAGATTAAGTCGACATTATTTCTTTCACTTTTTTGTATAATCCATTGTGCACACAATAGTGTGTCGGATGATTGATTTCACTGGAATTTGCGCGTACTCAAGTCATGGCTAATGCAAAGTTAATTTACAGTTTTCTTTTGTTGCTATTCAGTACTTCATAAATCTATTTTGCGTAATTGATTGAATGGATTTTCTTTTGTGGTTTCATATGATGAGTTTGTCAAGATCCGGATTAAGTATACGCATGTGGTATTAGGTATTACCTGCTATTAAATAACATTCATGCATCAAATGTAGTGATATTGATTCATTTCTTAATACTTCATCAATTTGGCAAATGTCAGAGATAATTGAAGGTGGTATATATGTCCGCTATATAACCACTACGACATAAATATACTATTAGAGATGTGTTCTCCAACTGACAAAAGACATCTTGATACAACATAGGAGGCTTAGAATTATTTCTAAGAAGATTAATCGTGCTTTGCACGTGCAAACTTACTAGTAGTTAATAAGATCAGATGCGTGTTAATCACTAATACTCTCCAAACGTGCATCTGCTTTCAGTGCTCGCTGCTACCAAGATACTGGAAGACGGGTGCGCCAAATATATACGCATGGATATATTTGATATATGAGAACAAAGGTACTAAAAGAAAATCACTTGTATAGTTTTATAAACAGAAGGGTCGCACCACGTCGGTCTTATCAAAGAATCACTAGGATTCAAAGTTATTCTCACATAATTATGATGGCACACATTATCTTTTCCTTATCAAATGGAGTCCAAACTACTGTGCGAGGCGACCAAATCAGGCCCCAGCATTGCAACCCTACCACCATGGCAAGGAGGACAACAAGACCTTCAAACAAGATGGTCATCAGCCCAGCATTTCAACACTACCACCATGGCAAGGAGGACAACAAGACCTTACAAACAAGATGGTCATCAGCCGAGGCCACCGTCATGGCATGAAC
>NW_021180061.1:0-1488 GCF_002162155.2 Triticum dicoccoides | reverse complement strand
TGAAAGGTTCTGGTTCTGACTCGGCGACTGTGATAACGACGAAGATCCTGTTGGTAAATCGCCGAGCGGGTGGCTGCTATGTCACGTTCTTCATCCAACAGGTCCAAAGCGTCTTGCCGTGCTGTCTTGTTGTCCGCTTCAACATAAGCCGCCACACGAGGTGAGTCATGACGGATATCACTCGAGAGAACCGCCTCCGCTCCGTAGACCATGAAGAACGGCGTGTATCCTGTTGATCTGTTGGGTGTAGTATTGATGCTCCATAACACAGATGGTAACTCTTCTACCCAACAACCCGGCGTTCTCTGCAGAGGAACCATAAGCCGGGGCTTGATGCCTCTCAAGATCTCTTGATTAGCCCTCTCTGCTTGACCATTGGACTGTGGGTGTGCCACTGATGAAACGTCAAGCCGGATGTGCTCCCGTTCGCAGAACTCCTTCATGGCACCCTTGGACAAATTGATACCATTATCTGTGATGATACTGTGTGGAAAGCCAAACCGGAAAATCACTTTTTTGATGAACTGAACCTCCGTGGCCGCATCACACTTGCTAACAGGTTCTGCTTCCACCCACTTTGTAAACTTGTCAACCGCCACTAGGAGATGGGTCTTATTATCTTTGGACCTTTTGAAAGGCCCAACCATATCCAGCCCCCAAGTCGCAAACGGCCAAGTAATTGGAATCATTCTCAATTCTTGAGCCGGCACATGAGCACGTCTTGAAAACTTTTGGCAACCGTCACATCGTTTGACCAGATCATGTGCATCAGCATGAGCAGTTAACCAATAGAAGCCATGACGAAACGCTTTAGCTACCAAAGATTTTGAACCGGCGTGGTGACCATAATATCCTTTGTGGATCTCACGCAAAATTTCACAGCCTTCTTCAGGAGACACACAGCGTTGAAACACCCCTGATACACTGTAATGATGCAACTCGCCATTGACAATAGTCATGGACTTGGACCGCCGGATTATCTGTCGGGCCAGAGTCTCATCCTCTGGTAACTCGCCCCGGTTCATGTATGCCAGGTAAGGAAGCGTCCAATACGGAATGACATGAAGAGCTGCCACCAATTGAGCCTCCGGATCAGGAATAGCCAAATCCGCTTCACCAAGGAGCTTGACCGACGGGTTGTGTAGTACATCCAGAAAAACATTGGGCGGGATCGGTTTGCGCTGAGAGCCCAGCCGGCTTAAAGCGTCCGCCGCTTCATTCTTCCGTCGGTCCACGTGGTCCACCTGATAGCCTTTAAAGTGACCTGGAACAATATCCAGCTCACGACGATACGCTGCCATGAGTGGGTCCTTGGAATCCCAAGTGCCAGATACTTGTTGAGCCACGAGGTCCGAGTCACCGAAGCACTTAACTCGACTTAGATTCATCTCCTTAGCCATCCGGAGACCATGGAGCAAGGCTTCATACTCAGCTGCGTTGTTAGTACAAGGGAACATTAAGCAGAGAACGTAACAAAACTTATCACCT
>NW_021180060.1:17907-25141 GCF_002162155.2 Triticum dicoccoides | reverse complement strand
TAACCTTGCCGCTGTTGTTGAACCATTGGATGTAGTAAGGATGTGGATGTGGTCTTGTGGTGAGAGAAAGCTTCTCCACCATCTCCATGCTAGCCAAGTTGTTGCAGCTCCCTCCGTCTATTATGACGCGCACAGAACGTTCCTTCACAACTCCCTTGGTATGGAACAAATTGTGCCTCTGATTTTGCTCAGCTTGTGTGACCTGCACACTCAAAACACGTTGAGCAACTAAACATTCATACCTATCAGCGTCTTCAGGAGCCATGTATTGCGTCTCATGATCAGAATCATCTCCACCATGTTCTTCACGTGTAATAAGAGCCAATGTCTCCTCATCATAGTCACTAGCGGACTCATATCCACCATCCGCGGTAGCAATCATCACACGCGGAGATTTGCATTCCCTCGCATAATGACCTCCTCCCTTACAACGACGACAAATAATATCACTTGTGTGCCCTGTTGATCCATGGAAGAAGAAGAACGATGTGCAGGCCCCGCAGGTGCGCTCTTGGCAGATAATGGTGGTTGTGCCTGTTTTCTTGTATCACGGCTGGAGGTGGCACCGGATGGAGGTGCTGGTGCTGTGGAAGTAGAAGATGCACGTGGTGTCCATGATGAAGGTCGGCCTGCAGAAAAGTTAGTTCGCCCCAATGCTTGTCGATCCTGCACTTCACGTTCAGCTTTACAAGCAAGATGGAATAAACGAGTGATATTAGTATACTCCTTATAGTCTAGAATGGTCTGAATCTCTCTATTTAATCCACCCAGAAAACGTGCAAGCATAGCTTCATTCTCCTCAACAATACCACATCTAATCAAGCCAGTTTGTAATTCCTGATAATATTCTTCTACAGAATTTTTCCCTTGTCTTAAACGCTGCAATTTTTGAAGCAATTCACGTTGATAATATGGTGGAACCCAACGCGGACGCATAGCAGTTTTCAAAGCAGCCCAAGTAGTTGGAATAGGATATAATCTACAATGTTCAGACCACCATACACATGCAAAACTAGTGAAAGCACAAACGGCAGCAGCAACTCGTCTCTCCTCAGGATATTGTAAACATGTAAATCGTTGTTCAGTTTCTAACTCCCAAGTAAGATATATATCAGGAACATATCTACCCTCAAATGGTGGAATATTCAATTTCAGTTTAGGAATATGGACATCATCTCGTACCTGAGGTGGTGGTGCAGGCCTACCATTACGAATATATACCTGAGGTCGACCTGCTGGTGGTGGTACAGGTGGCTGCACGTAGTGTTGATTTTGATCAACCTCATCCTCATAGTCTCCCACATAATCATCCTCCTCCGCATCAGCAGCAGGAGCCACAGAAGTATCAACAGCAGCACCAACAGTTTGGCCAAACGCAAGAGGAACACGGCTTGCTCGGCGGAGGTCTGCTTCGCGACGTGGAGGTAGTCGTTGTTGTTGTTGTTGTTGGAGCGGTGCGTTAGCTGCAGCGGGTGGTGGTGGTGGAAGACGCGCGAGCAATTCATTAAACTTGTTATCGAGCTTTGTTTCGAACGTCTTCTCAAAGCCAGTGATCTTCTCCATGGCCTCTTCAAAATTGTTCAGCACATCTTGCACCTGTTCAGTCATCATTTGCTGAAACTTGTCATGAAGCTCCTTGTTCGATAAATTCTCCCAGTCAATCTCGTCGGCTTGTGATCCTGGCATGGTTAGCAGCAATAGAAACACACAAGAATATGATCCTACAGACTACGAACAAGTGGTGGTGGTGGGTGTCACAAATCCGTCAAGCAAATCTCAAATTCTTACCAGTTCTTACCCAGCAGCAGGCGGTGATCGGCAACCGTTGTAGTCAAAAACTCTCAAAGCTTGGATAGAGCGATTACCAGGGAGAGTCAAACGCACGACGTAGATGTATGTGGAGCTGGGAAGGCTTATAATATGGTAGCAAAAAGGGTCAGCAATAATCAATTCAGAGATGCAAAGTTGAATAAACGCTCAACGACGGTACTGTGCTGGTCCTAGGCTAGACTGTGCTAGAGACGCGAGCCTAGAACACTAACAAAATCACGGCGCGGCACGTAAACAAGGGAAAAGCACACTGTGGAAATTTTTTTTCGCTCTTTTTTTTTTCCGAAACCTACTCCGGCAAGGAAACACGAATCGGAATCTAGATGGATCTCGAAAACAAACCTAATATGACAAGAACTCGGATTGGTGGTGGATATATGGTGGTAGATGGCAGGGGTGATGATGATGGTGTGGCGGCGGCGTGACAACTTATGACCAGAACTCGAAACTCTAAAAGACTAGACTCTAAGACCAGCAACTAGACACGACGATGCAACCGCAAATTCAACAAAGCAAAACCCTAAAAAGATTATGCAAAGGCTCAGATTGGTTCGGATATGATGAACTAACCCTAATTTTTTTTGTGGCTTTTTCGTGGACTATAGGTATGAAGAACAGACTCGATCTAAACTACGAAAAACTGTAAAATCTCACCGAGCAACCTGGAAATCTGATACCACTTGATAGAGGCGAGGGTCCCGATCTTTCGATGAGATGATGGATATCGCTTTGGTGGAAGTCGACTTTGACGATCCGACTACGAACGTGCGAGGACGTCGCGCCTTAGCAATCGCTAAACCAACTCCGAGAGGTTATTGACCACGCCGGAGCACGATCAACCTGACCACGAGGGTCTGTTTCCTGTGAGCAAACGAAGAACAAGCAAGAAACTAAGATTGCAATCTGGATATTGCGAATATAAGATGAAAGCTTTATTGATCAAGGTGGGGTTCTGTGACGCCTTTGTCTGGTCGTTGAACACAAACGAAGTACGCGAAGTTGCAGCTATGGCGAACTTTTAATCTAAACAAAACCCCAAAGTCTAAACGATGCCCTAAGGGCTGTATATATGGAGGAAGAGGGGGGAATTTCGTGGCCCTTGGTGGAGGAGTCCGAAATCAACCCTATCTCTTGTTTCCCCACACATACGGACTCTAAAAATAGCCTATACTTATGTATTTCGAAATTACATGGGCCTGGCCCAATAATAAGGTGACGCAGCACCTAAAAGAGCCTCGGGACGAAATTTATGAAGTGGCATCTTGTATATTTCGTCCAAGGCTTCATGCACCCATTATGGTGGCTTCAAAGTCCTGAAATCACCACTTGTAACTCCGTTCTTGTTTCCCTTGCGCATGCCATCATCTCCATGCTTGTTCTTGCTCCAATGTTCATCCTTCTCCAAGCTAGGCCCTTCATTTGTAAGCAAAACAAATGTATCCAATTTAGGCAGCATCATATTCTCATGAACATTAGAATCATTACCAAGAAACGAAAGTACCTGGTAATTTAGTTGGCGTGCACGAGCTCTAGTAATTGGTCCAGTATGTATAGCAGCAGGGGCTGTGGGTGTAACAATTGTATTGATGTCCTCATCATCCTCCCCTTCTTGAAATGAAGTCGTCCTCGACGGAAGTTCATCTTCCTCACCCAAATAAGGCTTCAAATCTGCAATGTTAAAAGTGGGACTAACCCCAAAATCTGCAGGCAGCTCAAGTTTATATGCATTATCATTTATTTTCTCTAACACCTTAAAGGGACCATCAGCACGTGGCATTAACTTTGATTTGCGCAAATCAGGAAATCTATCCTTACGCAAATGTAACCAAACAAGATCTCCAGGTGCAAACACAACCTGTTTTCTACCCTTATGATAGAGGCAAAGGTGTCCCGTCTTTCGATGAGATGGTGGATTTCGCTTTGGTGGAAGTCGACTTTGACGATCCGACTACGAACGTGCGAGGACGTCGCGCCTTAGCAATCGCTAAACCAACTCCGAGAGGTTATTGACCACGCCGGAGCACGATCAACCTGACCACGAGGGTCTGTTTCCTGCGAGCAAACGAAGAACAAGCAAGAAACTAAGATTGCAATCTGGATATTGCGAATATAAGATGAAAGCTTTATTGATCAAGGTGGGGTTCTGTGACGCCTTTGTCTGGTCGTTGAACACAAACGAAGTACGCGAAGTTGCAGCTATGGCGAACTTTTAATCTAAACAAAACCCAAAGTCTAAACGATGCCCTAAGGGCTGTATATATGGAGGAAGAGGGGGGAATTTCGTGGCCCTTGGTGGAGGAGTCCGAAATCAACCCTATCTCTTGTTTCCCCACACATACGGACTCTAAAAAATAGCCTATACTTATGTATTTCGAAATTACATGGGCCTGGCCCAATAATAAGGTGACGCAGCACCTAAAAGAGCCTCGGGACGAAATTTATGAAGTGGCATCTTGTATATTTCGTCCAAGGCTTCATGCACCCATTATGGTGGCTTCAAAGTCCTGAAATCATCACTTGTAACTCCGTTCTTGTTTCCCTTGCGCATGCCATCATCTCCATGCTTGTTCTTGCTCCAATGTTCATCCTTCTCCAAGCTAGGCCCTTCATTTGTAAGCAAAACAAATGTATCCAATTTAGGCAGCATCATATTCTCATGAACATTAGAATCATTACCAAGAAACGAAAGTACCTGGTAATTTAGTTGGCGTGCACGAGCTCTAGTAATTGGTCCAGTATGTATAGCAGCAGGGGCTGTGGGTGTAACAATTGTTTTGATGTCCTCATCATTGAAGCTATTGAGAGTTGGCCGCAGCCCAAAACGGTCACACAAGTGAGGAGTTTTTTTGGCCTCGCTGGATTCTATAGGCGTTTTGTGAGAGATTTCAGCACCATTGCTGCATCTCTCAATGAGCTTACAAAGAAAGATGTGCCTTTTCTTTGGGGTACCGCACAGGAAGAAGTCTTCACGGTATTGAAAGATAAGTTGACACATGCTCCTTTACTCCAACTTCCTGATTTTAATAAGACTTTTGAGCTTGAATGTGATGCTAGTGGAATTGGATTAGGAGGTGTGTTATTACAAGATGGCAAACCTGTTGCATACTTTTCTGAAAAATTGAGTGGGCCTAGTCTGAATTATTCTACTTATGATAAAGAATTATATGCTCTTGTTCAGACTTTAGAAACATGGCAACATTATTTATGGCCCAAAGAATTTGTTATACATTCTGATCATGAATCTTTGAAACATATTAAAAGTCAAGCTAAACTGAATCGTAGACATGCTAAATGGGTTGAATTCATTGAGACTTTCCCTTATGTCATTAAACACAAGAAGGGAAAAGAAAATGTTATTGCTGATGCTTTGTCTCGTCGCTATACTATGCTTTCACAACTTGACTTCAAAATATTTGGTTTGGAGACCATCAAAGATCAATATGTGCATGATGCTGATTTTAAAGATGTAATGCATAATTGTAAAGAAGGAAGAATGTGGAACAAGTTTGTTGTTAATGATGGATTTGTGTTTCGTGCTAACAAGCTATGCATTCCAGCTAGCTCCGTTCGTCTTTTGTTGTCGCAGGAGGCGCATGGAGGAGGATTAATGGGACACTTTGGCGTGAAGAAGACGGAGGACGTACTTGCTACACATTTCTTTTGGCCAAAGAAGAGACGGGATGTTGAGCGTTTTATTGCTCGCTGCACTACATGTCAAAAAGCTAAGTCACGCCTCAATCCTCATGGTTTATATATGCCTTTGCCTGTACCTAGTGTTCCTTGGGAGGATATATCTATGGACTTTGTTTTAGGTTTACCTCGAACAAAGAAGGGGAGGGATAGCATATTTGTTGTCGTGGATAGATTCTCGAAAATGGCACACTTTATACCATGTCATAAAAGCGATGATGCTGTTAATGTTGCTGATTTGTTCTTTCGTGAAATTATTCGCTTGCATGGTGTGCCAAATACTATTGTTTCAGATCGTGATACTAAATTTCTTAGCCACTTTTGGAGATGTTTATGGGCTAAGTTGGGGACTAAACTGCTTTTTAGTACTACTTGTCACCCCCAAACTGATGGACAAACTGAAGTAGTCAATAGAACGTTGTCTACTATGCTTAGGGCTGTTTTGAAGAATAATAAGAAAATGTGGGAGGAATGCTTGTGATAGAGGCGGGGTGTCCCGATCTTCGATGAGATGATAACTATCGATTTGGTGGAGACGACTTTGACGATCCGACTACAAACGTGCATGACGTTGCGCCTTAGCAATCGCTAAACCAACTCCGAGAGGTTATTGACCACGCCGGAGCACAATCAACCTGACCACGAAGGTCTATTCCTGCAAGCAATCGAAGAACAAGCAAGAATATGATAAAAGCAATCTGAATATTGCGAGTATATATGAAGTATTGATAAAGGTGGGGATCCGTAAGCGGTCTTGGTCTGGTCGTTGGACACAAACGAAGTACACGAAGTTGCAATGGCTAACTTTTAACTAAACAAATCCCAAGGAAAAGCTACTAGATGGATCTACTTATATAGGAGCAAGGGGTGGCGGCCAAGGAGGTGGGAGGACGTCCCAAGGCAGCCTAAAACTAAATCTAGGTCGTACAAGGCCAATGGGCCCAAGTGGAGGTGATGTAACACCTTTGGACTTGTAGTTTGACTCGGATTCTGTTGCAGCATCAGATTGTTTCGTCCACAACTCAACGCCCCGGACGAATTTGAAGGTGATTCCAATTGGGTTGGAAAGTGCACGAAATCTAGTTTCCAACAAAAAAAGAATCACCCAATTCGGAGTCATGTCCTCATCACATTTCTTTTGGCCAAAGATGAGACGGGATGTTGAGCGTTTTATTGCTCGCTGCACTAGATGTCAAAAAGCTAAGTCACGACTCAATCCTCATGGTTTATATATGCCTTTGCCTGTACCTAGTGTTCCTTGGGAGGATATATCTATGGACTTTGTTTTAGGTTTACCTCGAACAAAGAAGGGGAGGGATAGCATATTTGTTGTCGCGGATAGATTCTCGAAAATGGCACACTTTATACCATGTCATAAAAGCGATGATGCTGTTAATGTTGCTGATTTGTTCTTTCGTGAAATTATTCGCTTGCATGGTGTGCCAAATACTATTGTTTCAGATCGTGATACTAAATTTCTTAGCCACTTTTGGAGATGTTTATGGGCTAAGTTGGGGACTAAACTGCTTTTTAGTACTACTTGTCACCCCCAAACTGATGGACAAACTGAAGTAGTCAATAGAACGTTGTCTACTATGCTTAGGGCTGTTTTGAAGAATAATAAGAAAATGTGGGAGGAATGCTTGCCTCGTATTGAATTTGCTTATAATCGTTCATTGCATTCTACTACTAAGATGTGCCCTTTTGAAGTTGT
>NW_021180060.1:0-16821 GCF_002162155.2 Triticum dicoccoides | reverse complement strand
GGTTGATTTCGGACCCCTCCACCAAGGGCCACGAAATTCCCCCCCTCTTCCTCCATATATACAGCCCTTAGGGCATCGTTTAGACTTTGGGTTTTGTTTAGATTAAAAGTTCGCCATAGCTGCAACTTCGCGTACTTCGTTTGTGTTCAACGACCAGACAAAGGCGTCACAGAACCCCACCTTGATCAATAAAGCTTTCATCTTATATTCGCAATATCCAGATTGCAATCTTAGTTTCTTGCTTGTTCTTCGTTTGCTCGCAGGAAACAAACCCTCGTGGTCAGGTTGATCGTGCTCCGGCGTGGTCAATAACCTCTCGGAGTTGGTTTAGCGATTGCTAAGGCGCGACGTCCTCGCACGTTCGTAGTCGGATCGTCAAAGTCGACTTCCACCAAAGCGATATCCATCATCTCATCGAAAGATCGGGACCCTCGCCTCTATCAGTTGGGGAAGCGGTCCTTGCGAAGATGTAGCCACACTAGATCACCAATGTTGAATATCATGGGTTGCTTGTTGATGTTGAGCTTGGTCGCTAGTCGTTGTACTTGGCGCTCGATGGTGTGCCTTGTATCTTCATGCATCTTCTTGATGTAGCTTGCATGAGCACTTGCGTCGAGGTTGGTTCGCTCTTGTAGAGGAAGAGGTAGAATGTCCAATGGGGCCAAAGGGTTGAAGCCGTAGATGACCTCGAAGGGGGACTTGCCGGTCGTGGAATGTCTTGCATGGTTGTAGGCGTACTCGACGATGGGTAGACACGCCTCCCACTCCTTGATGTTCTTCTTGATCAACACGCGAAGTAGAGTGGAGAGTGTACGGTTTGTCACCTCAGTTTGGCCGTCGGTTTGAGGATGGTATGCCGAAGAGAACAATAGCTTGATTTCGAGCTTGGCACATAGGGTCTTCCAAAAGTAACTCAAGAACTTGACGTCGTGGTCCGAGACAATCGTCTTTGGTACTCCATGAAGTCGCAAGATTTCCCTACAAAAGAGATTGGCAATATGTGAAGCATCGTCTATCTTGTTGCAAGGAATGAAATGTGCCATCTTAGAAAATCGGTCCACAACAAAGACGGAATCCTTGCCATTTTGAGTTCTAGGCAAACCAAGTACAAAATCCATGCTAATGTCTTCCCAAGGTTGATAAGGAATAGGAAGGGGCATGTAAAGACCATGGGATTGAGCTTTTGACTTAGCTTTGCGACATGTGGAGCAACGGTTGATGAAGCGTGAGACATCACGAAACATCTTGGGCCAAAAGTAGTTCTTGGAGAGCGTGGCGAAAGTCTTGTCGCATCCAAAGTGTCCCATTAGTCCGCCTTCATGAGCCTCTTGCAAAAGGAGCAGACGAAGAGAAGACTCAGGAATGCAAAGTTTGTTAGCTCTCATAAGATAATCATCCTTTATGTAGCATCGTTCCCAAGAGGTGTGTGTCAAACACTTAGCATAAGGAGTAGCAAAAGAAGGATCATGCTCATACAAGTCTTTTATATGCTCATAACCAATAACATTCAACTCAAGTTTAGTGAAAAGCGTGCATATGCGTGAAAGTGCATCCGCAACTACATTTTCCTTACCCTTAATGTACTTGATCACATAAGGAAAAGATTCAATAAACTCACTCCATTTGGCATGACGCTTGTTCAACTTAGTTTGACCTTTCAAGTACTTAAGCGTTTCATGATCGGTATGGATGACAAATTCATGAGGTCTGAGGTAATGTTCCCAAACATGTAGCACACGTACTAAAGCATACAATTCTTTGTCATAGATGGGATAATTAAGTTGAGCACCGGAGAGTTTTTCACTAAAATAAGCAATGGCTCGTTTTTCTTGCATTAAAACTCCGCCAATTCCGGTACCACTTGCATCACAATGAACCTCAAAAGTTTTGTCAAAGTTGGGCAAAGCAAGAATCAGAGCATGAGTAAGTAAAGACTTGAGCTCATCAAAAGCGGTGGATTGCAAAGATCCCCAAACAAAAGGAACATTCTTCTTACTCAAAGCATGTAAAGGAGTGGCAATTGTGCTAAAGTTTTTCACAAAGCGGCGGTAAAATCCTGCAAGACCAAGAAAACTGCGCACTTGTTGCAAATTGGTGGGTTGTGGCCAAGTTTTAATTGCTTTAATCTTAGTTTCATCAACCTGGACACCGTTGGAAGAGACAACAAAACCCAAGAAAACCACTTTGTCAACTCCAAAAGTGCATTTTTTCAAGTTTGCATAATGGCTTTCCTTGCGGAGGGTTTGCAACACAGATTTAACATGATTAATGTGCTCTTTCATGGTTTTCCTAAAGACAAGGATATCATCAAAGTAAACCACAACGAAGACTCCAATGTAAGGTCTAAGCACATGATGCATAAGACGCACGAAAGTTACGGGTGCTTCCGACAAACCCATAGGCATCACTAACCAATCATATAAGCCAAATTTTGTTTTGAAAGCGGTTTTCCATTCATCACCTTCTTGAATGCGGATTTGATAATAGCCACTTTTAAGATGAATTTTCGAGAAAAAGTTGGCTCCGCTAAGTTCATCAAGCATATCATCTAAGCCAGGAATGGGATGCCTATAACGAACGGTAATGGCGTTTATGGGTCTACAATCAGAACACAAGCGGAAACTTCCATCGGGTTTAGGCACAAGTATAACGGGAACGGCACATGGGCTTAAGCTTTCACGTACATGACCGTTGTCGATGAGTTGTTGTACTTGCCGTTAAATCTCCTTGGTTTCTTTGGGATTGACACGGTATGGAGCTTTGTTTGGAAGTGGCGCTCCGGGGATGAGGTCGATTCGATGCTCAATGCCTCGTAGTGGAGGTAAACCCGGAGGTACCTCATCGGGGAAAACATCTTTGAATTCCTGCAAAAGAGATTGAAACACCAAAGGTAACTCGTGAGAGGTGTTAGTTGTTGGCTCTCCATCTTTGCACACAAGAACGAAGTGCATCACACTCGATGGATTCTCACACACTTCTCTTATCTCACTTTTGGTGGCAAATAGGATGACGTTTTTCTCTCTAGGCGAAGAGGCGCTCAAATTTGGCTTGTGGCTCTCACTCACTTTTGGGTGTGTCACTTTTTCACTCGTGTTTTCATGATTGGTGGCTTGCTTGTCGGCTATCACTTGACTAGGAGACATAGGTCATAGCACATATTCCTTTCCTTCCATTTTGAAGCTATAGTGATTGGTACGCCCGTTGTGGATGACACCACGGTCGAATTTCCATGGTCGACCAAGAAGTAGGTGGCAAACGGTCATTGGGACCACATCACACTCCAAAGTGTCTTATAAGCACCAATTTTGAAGGATACTTGGACTATATGCTCAACTCATATAGTGTCGGAGTCTCTTAGCCATTGAACCTTGTAGGGGTGCGGGTGCTTCCTCTTGACCAATTGAAGCTTGGAACATAGTTCTTCACTTGCCAAGTTGTGGCAACTACCTCCATCGATGATGACCTTGACGGACCTTCCATTGATGCCGGCCTTAGTGTGGAAGATGTGGCATCGTTGGTCTTCTTCTTGTTGATGTTGAAGTGTCAAGACTTTGGAGACAACGAGAGCGGGGCTCGAATCCTCATCACAAAAGACTTGATCATCTTCATCCTCGTTCATGCACCGATGCATGGCCACTTGCTCAAGGGCTTCCATCTCCTCTTCACTCATTGAGTCATATGTGCCGTCGTCGTTGAGGATCATGGTGCGCTTGTTCGTGCATTGGTAGAACTTGTGGCCTCGACCGCCGCAAGTGAAACACTTGAAGGAGCTTGTTTTGACGGTCTCATCGGTTGGAGTAGATGATGAAGCACGCGGCTTGATAGAGGCAAAGGTGTCCCGTCTTTCGATGAGAAGATGGATATCGCTTTGGTGGCAGTCGACTTTGACGATCCGACTACGAACGTGCATGGACGTCGCGCCTTAGCAATCGCTAAACCAACTCCGAGAGGTTATTGACCACGCCGGAGCACGATCAACCTGACCACGAGGGTCTGTTTCCTGCGAGCAAACGAAGAACAAGCAAGAAACTGAGATTGCAATCTGGATATTGCGAATATAAGATGAAAGCTTTATTGATCAAGGTGGGGTTCTTTGACGCCTTTGTCTGGTCGTTGAACACAAACGAAGTACGCGAAGTTGCAGCTATGGCGAACTTTTAATCTAAACAAAACCCAAGGAAAAGCTACTAGATGGATCTACTTATATAGGAGCAAGGGGTGGCGGCCAAGGAGGTGGGAGGACGTCCCAAGGCAGCCTAAAACTAAATCTAGGTCGTACAAGGCCAATGGGCCCAAGTGGAGGTGATGTAACACCTTTGGACTTGTAGTTTGACTCGGATTCTGCTGCAGCATCAGATTGTTTCGTCCACAACTCAACGCTCCGGACGAATTTTAAGGTGATTCCAATTGGGTTGGAAAGTGCACGAAATCTAGTTTCCAACAAAAAAAGAATCACCCAATTCGGAGTCCGTATGAAAAACTTGTGTACGTTTTGAGTCAGGTATGTCTGTGCAGTCCGAATCTGAATCCAGAACGTGAGAGACTTGGACTCTATCTTCTCTTGGGCCAAAAGTGACGTGAGAGAACTTTTTGGACAGCAAATAAACATCTCTTTCTTCCTTATCTTCATATGTGGATTGTACAAATGTCCCATACACCTGCAATTAGACAAAACACAAAAGTGTGTGAAGTATTTTTGTTCTGGATAACATAAATAGATTATTGAATAGTTTGCACTAGAAATCACCTGACAATATATGCAATATTTTTGGTCATATCCAAGATAGTCATGTCCTCATCATCCTCCCCTTCTTGAAAATAAAGCCGTCCTCGGCGTTGCTTAATCTGAAATGTGGCTAACAAAAGAGACAAGGTGTACATGTTGTATATGTATATGTCATCCATTTTTACTTCCCTTGATTTTTGCATATATGACACACGAATAGATGAGTAACTTGCATAGTTCATAAAATCTAAAGCCAAAAAATTAGCACAAGAAGTAGAAGGCATGAAAATATTGCAACTCAGTTTGCACATATAAGTGAAGCTCTTACTCATTTCAAAAGATTGACAATGTTCATCATTAAACCATCCCAACATTGGTGAATAAACCTTACTTGCATCAAATTTACATGCTACAACATGCTTAAATAAGCAAACATGCAATAAGTCATTCAACACAGAATCATCACCAAGATTAGAGGTCATATCAAAATGATTAAACATTGGTTCTTTTGCATCAATAGTTAATTCAATGGGTGCACTCAAAATTGTTGGTATTTCTGTTGTTTGATCACATGGCAAAGTCAAATTATCAACGTAGTCCTCTAAAATAGGTGGTGTGATCAAAGTAGTGGGTAGCTCATCAGATGGTGCATTCAAATTGACAAGGCATTCATCATTCTCATGTAGAGATGGAAGATCAGTACCTTTGTCATTACCTCTTATGATCAACTCAGATGATGTAGCCACTCTCGGGGCCGATGTGTCACATGGTGGAGGCGATGTAGTCCTGATAACAACGGAGGTGGTTGTCATAGTATGCCCAGTAGTTGAAGGAACAATCATATCAACTCTTGGAATGTGCACCGTGCGCTTGTTCTCCTCATGGCCAACACGTCGTTTTATTTCCTGTTCAGCTTTGCAAGCAAGATGAAACAAATGGTCCATAGGATAACACTCTTCATGAATTAGTATCTCTTGAATATCACGGTTTAATCCTCCCCAAAATCTATCCATAAAATCATCTTCACTTTCTTCTAAAGAGGAATGCAACAAGGTAGTTTGTAAATCATCATAATATTTTGTTACAGTTTCACTACCTTGTTTTAAGTGTTGCAACTTCTTAATCATGTCATGAGTATAATAAGCAGGGACGAAAGTATGTCGCATGGCAAGTTTCAAATCATCCCAAGTAGTAGGTATATAATCAGGGTGTAACCGACAATATTCACTCCACCAAACCAAAGCATAACCAGTGAAAGAACCAACCACAACCTTAACCTTTTTATGTTCATCGAAATTATGGGAAGCAAATATATTTTTTACGTCGAACTCCCATTCAATATATAAAGCAGGTTTAAAACGGCCATTAAATGGTGGTATAGATACATTAACCTGATCATGTGCATTTGGATGTTTGTGCACCTCTCGTGACGGTTGTGGTATTTGCAAAGGTGGTGGCACGTCTCCCGCGATCGACAAAGCCCATGAATTGACTCTGGATCCTGTCATGATTAATAGAACAAGAAACAAAACCCAAAAATAATGTTCCTATAACTACTAGGATGTGGTGGTAAAACGCTCACAGTAAAGCAAATATCAATGTCTTACAAGTTCTTACCATGCAGCAGGCGGTGATCGGCAACCAGCGGTGTCAAGTAACTCCGAATATTGAGTAAAGCGATTGCCAGGGGAGCGTACGTATACACGGTGTAGAAATATGTGGAGCTGGGTTGGCTATATATGGTAGCAAAAGATTAGCAATAATCAATTCAAAGATGCAATGTTGAATAAACGCTCAACGACGGTACTGTGCTGGTCCTAGGCTAGACCGTACTAGAGACGCGAGCCTAGAACACTAATGAGGTCACGGCGTAGCACAACTAGCATCAATGAAGGATACTAAGTAGCTGTTGACAGCAAGATATAAGTGAAGATCACAACGGCAGTGAAGATAATGATGAAAAACAACTGCCAAGCAGGATATACAACAACTCTCTCTCCAACTTTCCTCTTGAAAAGTTTGAGACAATTTTCTGATAAATTCTTTCAAAGAATGCTACTAATTAGCGCTTTCCAATGCAAAAAGAATCACTCAATTCCGAGTTGATATGAGGAGTCAAAGAATTCTAAAACTGGCGTGAAAAATTGGAACAAGTTGTGTTCACGAACTTCGGAGGGCAAAAAGACCTATTTAGAAGCCGATTTTGAGGTGTCAAATATTGAACAAGCTTCTGCAACTATTTAGATGCGGCTCGTCGCTATCTTCAATTTGAGTACTCACGGAGCCAAAACGGACTTCGTATGAGGAAGATACACCTGTTTTACTGAATAGTGCGCAAAACAGATTCCAATCCGAATTCAGGTACGAGATTGATTCTAGATAGATCCAATTTTTTCTTCTCTCTTTTTTTTCTCACGCTTTTTTTTTCTTCTCTCTCTTTTTCTTTCCTTTTTTTCTCTTTTTTTTCTCTATCTTTTTTTTCTCCCTCTTTCCAAGACAAATTAGATAAGATGCAGATTGGATCAGGCGAAGATGTGAATGACCTCAACTGATAGAGGCGGAGGTGTCCCGTCTTTCGATGAGATGGTGGATTTCGCTTTGGTGGAAGTCGACTTTGACGATCCGACTACGAACGTGCGAGGACGTCGCGCCTTAGCAATCGCTAAACCAACTCCGAGAGGTTATTGACCATGCCGGAGCACGATCAACCTGACCACGAGGGTCTGTTTCCTGCGAGCAAACGAAGAACAAGCAAGAAACTAAGATTGCAATCTGGATATTGCGAATATAAGATGAAAGCTTTATTGATCAAGGTGGGGTTCTGTGACGCCTTTGTCTGGTCGTTGAACACAAATGAAGTACGCGAAGTTGCAGCTATGGCGAACTTTTAATCTAAACAAAACCCAAAGTCTAAACGATGCCCTAAGGGCTGTATATATGGAGGAAGAGGGGGGAATTTCGTGACCCTTGGTGGAGGGGTCCGAAATCAACCCTATCTCTTGTTTCCCCACACATACGGACTCTAAAAATAGCCTATACTTATGTATTTCGAAATTACATGGGCCTGGCCCAATAATAAGGTGACGCAGCACCTAAAATAGCCTCGGGACGAAATTTATGAAGTGGCATCTTGTATATTTCGTCCAAGGCTTCATGCACCCATTATGGTGGCTTCAAAGTCCTGAAATCATCACTTGTAACTCCGTTCTTGTTCCCTTGCGCATGCCATCATCTCCATGCTTGTTCTTGCTCCAATGTTCATCCTTCTCCAAGCTAGGCCCTTCATTTGTAAGCAAAACAAATGTATCCAATTTAGGCAGCATCATATTCTCATGAACATTAGAATCATTACCAAGAAACGAAAGTACCTGGTAATTTAGTTGGCGTGCACGAGCTCTAGTAATTGGTCCAGTATGTATAGCAGCAGGGGCTGTGGGTGTAACAATTGTATTGATGTCCTCATCAACAAGAGTATAGTGATTGTTTCTACCATGGTGTACAGAATTTTTATCAAATTGCCATGGTCTACCAAGTAATAAGGAACATGCTTGCATAGGTACCACATCACAATCAACATAATCAGCATATGTAGAGATACTAAAATGCACACGAACAGTACGTGTTACCTTAACCTTGCCGCTGTTGTTGAACCATTGGATGTAGTAAGGATGTGGATGTGGTCTTGTGGTGAGAGAAAGCTTCTCCACCATCTCCATGCTAGCCAAGTTGTTGCAGCTCCCTCCGTCTATTATGACGCGCACAGAACGTTCCTTCACAACTCCCTTGGTATGGAACAAATTGTGCCTCTGATTTTGCTCAGCTTGTGTGACCTGCACACTCAAAACACGTTGAGCAACTAAACATTCATACCTGTCAGCGTCTTCAGGAGCCATGTATTGCGTCTCATGATCAGAATCATCTCCACCATCTTCTTCACGTGTAATAAGAGCCAAAGTCTCCTCATCATAGTCACTAGCGGACTCATATCCACCATCCGCGGTAGCAATCATCACACGCGGAGATTTGCATTCTCTCGCATAATGACCTCCTCCCTTACAACGACGACAAATAATATCACTTGTGTGCCCTGTTGATGCCATGGAAGAAGAAGAACGCTGTGCAGGCCCCGCAGGTGCGCTCTTGGCAGATAATGGTGGTTGTGCCTGTTTTCTTGTATCACGGCTGGAGGTGGCACCGGATGGAGGTGCTGGTGCAGTTGAAGTAGAAGATGCACGTGGTGTCCATGATGAAGGTCGGCCTGCAGAAAAGTTAGTTCGCCCCAATGCTTGTCGATCCTGCACTTCACGTTCAGCTTTACAAGCAAGATGGAATAAACGAGTGATAGTAGTATACTCCTTATAGTCTAGAATGGTCTGAATCTCTCTATTTAATCCACCCAGAAAACGTGCAAGCATAGCTTCATTCTCCTCAACAATACCACATCTAATCATGCCAGTTTGTAATTCCTGATAATATTCCTCTACAGAATTTTTCCCTTGTCTTAAACGCTGCAATTTTTGAAGCAATTCACGTTGATAATATGGTGGAACCCAACGCGTACGCATAGCAGTTTTCAAAGCAGCCCAAGTAGTTGGAATAGGATATAATCTACAATGTTCAAACCACCATACACATGCAAAACTAGTGAAAGCACAAACAGCAGCAGCAACTCGTCTCTCCTCAGGATATTGTGAACATGTAAATCGTTGTTCAGTTTCTAACTCCCAAGTAAGATATATATCAGGAACATATCTACCCTCAAATGGTGATAGAGGCAAGGGTGTCCCGATCTTTCGATGAGATGATAACTATCGATTTGGTGGAGACGACTTTGGCGATCCGACTACAAACGTGCACGACGTTGCGCCTTAGCAATCGCTAAACCAATCTTCTGAGGTTACTGACGATGCCGGAAGCACGGTCAGCCTGACCACGAAGGTCTATTCCTGCGAGCAATCGAAGAACGAGCAAGAATATGATAAAGCAATCTGAATATTGCAAATATATATGAGGTATTGATAATGGTGGGGATCCGTAAGCGGTCTTGGTCTGGTCGTTGGACACAAACGAAGTACACGAAGTTGCGTTGGCTAACTTTTAACTAAACAAATCCCACCGTCTAAACGATGCCCTAAGGGCTGTATATATGGAGGAAGAGGGGGGAATTTCGTGGCCCTTGGTGGAGGAGTCCGAAATCAACCCTATCTCTTGTTTCCCCACACATATGGACTCTAAAAATAGCCTATACTTATGTATTTCGAAATTACATGGGCCTGGCCCAATAATAAGGTGACGCAGCACCTAAAATAGCCTCGGGACGAAATTTATGAAGTGGCATCTTGTATATTTCGTCCAAGGCTTCATGCACCCATTATGGTGGCTTCAAAGTCCTGAAATCATCACTTGTAACTCCGTTCTTGTTCCCCTTGCGCATGCCATCATCTCCATGCTTGTTCTTGCTCCAATGTTCATCCTTCTCCAAGCTAGGCCCTTCATTTGTAAGCAAAACAAATGTATCCAATTTAGGCAGCATCATATTCTCATGAACATTAAAATCATTACCAAGAAATGAAAGTACCTGGTAATTTAGTTGGCGTGCACGAGCTCTAGTAATTGGTCCAGTATGTATAGCAGCAGGGGCTGTGGGTGTAACAATTGTATTGATGTCCTCATCATCCTCCCCTTCTTGAAATGAAGTCGTCCTCGACGGAAGTTCATCTTCCTCACCCAAATAAGGCTTCAAATCTGCAATGTTAAAAGTGGGACTAACCCCAAAATCTGCAGGCAGCTCAAGTTTATATGCATTATCATTTATTTTCTCTAACACCTTAAAGGGACCATCAGCACGTGGCATTAACTTTGATTTGCGCAAATCAGGAAATCTATCCTTACGCAAATGTAACCAAACAAGATCTCCAGGTGCAAACACAACATGTTTTCTACCCTTATCTCCAGCAAGTTTATATTTAGCATTCATGCGCTCAATGTTTTCCTTAGTTAACTCATGCATTTTTAAAATCAATTCAGCACGGTGTTTAGCATCAAAATTAACCTTCTCCGAAGATGGAAGAGGCAACAAATCAATAGGTGCATAAGGTAGGAAACCATACACAACTTCAAAAGGGCACATCTTAGTAGTAGAATGCAATGAACGATTATAAGCAAATTCAATATGAGGCAAGCATTCCTCCCACATTTTCTTATTATTCTTCAAAACAGCCCTAAGCATAGTAGACAACGTTCTATTGACTACTTCAGTTTGTCCATCAGTTTGGGGGTGACAAGTAGTACTAAAAAGCAGTTTAGTCCCCAACTTAGCCCATAAACATCTCCAAAAGTGGCTAAGAAATTTAGTATCACGATCTGAAACAATAGTATTTGGCACACCATGCAAGCGAATAATTTCACGAAAGAACAAATCAGCAACATTAACAGCATCATCGCTTTTATGACATGGTATAAAGTGTGCCATTTTCGAGAATCTATCCACGAAAACAAATATGCTATCCCTCCCCTTCTTTGTTCGAGGTAAACCTAAAACAAAGTCCATAGATATATCCTCCCAAGGAACACTAGGTACAGGCAAAGGCATATATAAAGCATGAGGATTGAGTCGTGACTTAGCTTTTTGACATGTAGTGCAGCGAGCAATAAAACGCTCAACATCCCGTCTCATCTTTGGCCAAAAGAAATGTGTAGCAAGTAAGTCCTCCATCTTCTTCACGCCAAAGTGTCCCATTAATCCTCCTCCATGCGCCTCCTGCAACAACAAAAGACGAACGGAGCTAGCTGGAATGCATAGCTTGTTAGCACGAAACACAAATCCATCGTTAACAACAAACTTGTTCCACATTCTTCCTTCTTTACAATTCTGCATTACATCTTTAAAATCAGCATCATGCACATATTGATCTTTGATGGTCTCCAAACCAAATATTTTGAAGTCAAGTTGTGAAAGCATAGTATAGCGACGAGACAATGCATCAGCAATAACATTTTCTTTTCCCTTCTTGTGTTTAATGACATAAGGGAAAGTCTCAATGAATTCAACCCATTTAGCATGTCTACGATTCAGTTTAGCTTGACTTTTAATATGTTTCAAAGATTCATGATTAGAATGTATAACAAATTCTTTGGGCCATAAATAATGTTGCCATGTTTCTAAAGTCCGAACAAGAGCATATAATTCTTTATCATAAGTAGAATAATTCAGACTAGGCCCACTCAATTTTTCAGAAAAGTATGCAACAGGTTTGCCATGTTGTAATAACACACCTCCTAATCCAATTCCACTAGCATCACATTCAAGCTCAAAAGTCTTTTTAAAATCAGGAAGTTGGAGTAAAGGAGCATGTGTCAACTTATCTTTCAATACCGTGAAGGCTTCTTCCTGTGCAGTACCCCAAAGAAAAGGCACATCTTTCTTTGTAAGCTCATTGAGAGGTGCAGCAATGGTGCTGAAATCTCTCACAAAACGCCTATAGAATCCAGCGAGGCCAAGAAAACTCCTCACTTGGGTGACCGTTTTGGGCTGCGGCCAACTCTCAATAGCTTCAATCTTGGCTTTATCAACTTCAATTCCCTGTGGAGTAACAACATAGCCAAGAAAAGATACTCGGTCGGTGCAAAAGGTGCACTTCCCAAGGTTACCAAACAAACGTGCATCACGTAGAGCAATAAAAACAGCACGTAAATGTTCCAAATGTTCTTCCAAAGATCTGCTATAAATCAATATGTCATCAAAGTAAACTACCACAAATCGTCCAATGAAAGCACGTAAAACTTCGTTCATTAATCTCATGAAAGTACTAGGTGCATTAGTTAACCCAAAAGGCATGACTAACCACTCATATAATCCAAACTTAGTTTTAAATGTTGTTTTCCATTCATCTCCCAATTTCATACGAATTTGATGGTAGCCACGACGCAAATCAACTTTGGAGAATATTGTAGAGCCACTCAATTCATCAAGCATATCATCTAGCCTAGGAATAGGATGACGATAACGAATAGTAATATTATTAATGCCTCTACAATCAACACACATACGTGATGTACCATCCTTTTTCGGCACTAGAATAATAGGAACAGCACAAGGACTAAGGGATTCGCGTATATAACCTTTGTCGAGAAGCTCTTGTACTTGACGCATAATCTCCTTCGTCTCCTCTGGATTGGTACGGTATGGTGCACGGTTTGGCAGTGAAGCACCGGGAATTAAGTCAATCTGATGCTCAATCCCTCGAATAGGCGGTAATCCCGGTGGCACGTCTTGTGGAAAAACGTCAGCGAACTCCTTAACCTTGCCGCTGTTGTTGAACCATTGGATGTAGTAAGGATGTGGATGTGGTCTTGTGGTGAGAGAAAGCTTCTCCACCATCTCCAAGCTAGCCAAGTTGTTGCAGCTCCCTCCGTCTATTATGACGCGCACAGAACGTTCCTTCACAACTCCCTTGGTATGGAACAAATTGTGCCTCTGATTTTGCTCAGCTTGTGTGACCTGCACACTCAAAACACGTTGAGCAACTAAACATTCATACCTGTCAGCGTCTTCAGGAGCCATGTATTGCGTCTCATGATCAGAATCATCTCCACCATGTTCTTCACGTGTAATAAGAGCCAATGTCTCCTCATCATAGTCACTAGCGGACTCATATCCACCATCCGCGGTAGCAATCATCACACGCGGAGATTTGCATTCCCTCGCATAATGACCTCCTCCCTTACAACAACGACAAATAATATCACTTGTGTGCCCTGTTGATGCCATGGAAGAAGAAGAACGCTGTGCAGGCCCCGCAGGTGCGCTCTTGGCAGATAATGGTGGTTGTGCCTGTTTTCTTGTATCACGGCTGGAGGTGGCACCGGATGGAGGTGCTGGTGCAGTTGAAGTAGAAGATGCACGTGGTGTCCATGATGAAGGTCGGCCTGCAGAAAAGTTAGTTCGCCCCAATGCTTGTCGATCCTGCACTTCACGTTCAGCTTTACAAGCAAGATGGAATAAACGAGTGATAGTAGTATACTCCTTATAGTCTAGAATGGTCTGAATCTCTCTATTTAATCCACCCAGAAAACGTGCAAGCATAGCTTCATTCTCCTCAACAATACCACATCTAATCATGCCAGTTTGTAATTCCTGATAATATTCCTCTACAGAATTTTTCCCTTGTCTTAAACGCTGCAATTTTTGAAGCAATTCACGTTGATAATATGGTGGAACCCAACGCGTACGCATAGCAGTTTTCAAAGCAGCCCAAGTAGTTGGAATAGGATATAATCTACAATGTTCAAACCACCATACACATGCAAAACTAGTGAAAGCACAAACAGCAGCAGCAACTCGTCTCTCCTCAGGATATTGTGAACATGTAAATCGTTGTTCAGTTTCTAACTCCCAAGTAAGATATATATCAGGAACATATCTACCCTCAAATGGTGATAGAGGCAAGGGTGTCCCGATCTTTCGATGAGATGATAACTATCGATTTGGTGGAGACGACTTTGGCGATCCGACTACAAACGTGCACGACGTTGCGCCTTAGCAATCGCTAAACCAATCTTCTGAGGTTACTGACGATGCCGGAAGCACGGTCAGCCTGACCACGAAGGTCTATTCCTGCGAGCAATCGAAGAACGAGCAAGAATATGATAAAGCAATCTGAATATTGCAAATATATATGAGGTATTGATAATGGTGGGGATCCGTAAGCGGTCTTGGTCTGGTCGTTGGACACAAACGAAGTACACGAAGTTGCGTTGGCTAACTTTTAACTAAACAAATCCCACCGTCTAAACGATGCCCTAAGGGCTGTATATATGGAGGAAGAGGGGGGAATTTCGTGGCCCTTGGTGGAGGAGTCCGAAATCAACCCTATCTCTTGTTTCCCCACACATATGGACTCTAAAAATAGCCTATACTTATGTATTTCGAAATTACATGGGCCTGGCCCAATAATAAGGTGACGCAGCACCTAAAATAGCCTCGGGACGAAATTTATGAAGTGGCATCTTGTATATTTCGTCCAAGGCTTCATGCACCCATTATGGTGGCTTCAAAGTCCTGAAATCATCACTTGTAACTCCGTTCTTGTTCCCCTTGCGCATGCCATCATCTCCATGCTTGTTCTTGCTCCAATGTTCATCCTTCTCCAAGCTAGGCCCTTCATTTGTAAGCAAAACAAATGTATCCAATTTAGGCAGCATCATATTCTCATGAACATTAGAATCATTACCAAGAAACGAAAGTACCTGGTAATTTAGTTGGCGTGTACGAGCTCTAGTAATTGGTCCAGTATGTATAGCAGCAGGGGCTGTGGGTGTAACAATTGTATTGATGTCCTCATCACTAAAGTCCGAACAAGAGCATATAATTCTCTATCATAAGTAGAATAATTCAGACTAGGCCCATTCAATTTTTCAGAAAAGTATGCAACAGGTTTGCCATCTTGTAATAACACACCTCCTAATCCAATTCCACTAGCATCACATTCAAGCTCAAAAGTCTTATTAAAATCAGGAAGTTGGAGTAAAGGAGCATGTGTCAACTTATCTTTCAATACCGTGAAGGCTTCTTCCTGTGCGGTACCCCAAAGAAAAGGCACATCTTTCTTTGTAAGCTCATTGAGAGGTGCAGCAATGGTGCTGAAATCTCTCACAAAACGCCTATAGAATCCAGCGAGGCCAAGAAAACTCCTCACTTGTGTGACCGTTTTGGGCTGCGGCCAACTCTCAATAGCTTCAATCTTGGCTTTATCAACTTCAATTCCCTGTGGAGTAACAACATAGCCAAGAAAAGATACTCGGTCGGTGCAAAAGGTGCACTTCCCAAGGTTACCAAACAAATGTGCATCACGTAGAGCAATAAAAACAGCACGTAAATGTTCCAAATGTTCTTCCAAAGATCTGCTATAAATCAATATGTCATCAAAGTAAACTACCACAAATCGTCCAATGAAAACACGTAAAACTTTGTTCATTAATCTCATGAAAGTACTAGGTGCATTAGTTAACCCAAAAGGCATGACTAACCACTCATATAATCCAAACTTAGTTTTAAATGTTGTTTTCCATTCATCTCCCAATTTCATACGAATTTGATGGTAGCCACTACGCAAATCAACTTTGGAGAATATTGTAGAGCCACTCAATTCATCAAGCATATCATCTAGCCTAGGAATAGGATGACGATAACGAATAGTAATATTATTAATGCCTCTACAATCAACACACATACGTGATGTACCATCCTTTTTCGGCACTAGAATAATAGGAACAGCACAAGGACTAAGGGATTCGCGTATATAACCTTTGTCGAGAAGCTCTTGTACTTGACGCATAATCTCCTTCGTCTCCTCTGGATTGGTACGGTATGGTGCACGGTTTGGCAGTGAAGCACCAGGAATTAAATCAATCTGATGCTCAATCCCTCGAATAGGCGGTAATCCCGGTGGCACGTCTTGTGGAAAAACGTCAGCGAACTCCTGCAAAATGTTAGTGACAGCAGGAGGCAAAGAGGAAGGCACGTCCTCGAATGAAAATAATGCCTCTTTGCACACAAAAGCATAGCAAACAGATTTGCTGAAATCTAGCTCATCAATATCAGATTTGGTGGCAAATAGACATGCACTTTTCAATTTAATTTCAGAAGCAACACTAGATGGTTTATTATTAGGCTTCATTTGTTGCTCAAATTCTTTTGCCACAATCTGATTTTCACTCTTATTCTTCTCCTGTTGTGCTTTATTAGCTCTATTAATATCATCTTTCAAAATGGAATCAGGAGTCATAGGAAGCAAAGTAATATTTTTATCCTTATGAACAAGAGTATAGTGATTGTTTCTACCATGGTGTACAGAATTTTTATCAAATTGCCATGGTCTACCAAGTAATAAGGAACATGCTTGCATAGGTACCACATCACAATCAACATAATCAGCATATGTAGAGATACTAAAATGTACACGAACAGTACGTGTTACCTTAACCTTGCCGCTGTTGTTGAACCATTGGATGTAGTAAGGATGTGGATGTGGTCTTGTGGTGAGAGAAAGCTTCTCCACCATCTCCATGCTAGCCAAGTTGTTGCAGCTCCCTCC
>NW_021180059.1:0-1444 GCF_002162155.2 Triticum dicoccoides | reverse complement strand
TGCTTCCCATAATTTCGATGAACATAAAAAGGTTAAGGTTGCGGTTGGTTCTTTCACTGGTTATGCTTTGGTTTGGTGGAGTGAATATTGTCGGTTACACCCTGATTATATACCTACTACTTGGGATGATTTGAAACTTGCCATGCGACATACTTTCGTCCCTGCTTATTATACTCGTGACATGATTAAGAAGTTGCAACACTTAAAACAAGGTAGTGAAACTGTAACAAAATATTATGATGATTTACAAACTACCTTGTTGCATTCCTCTTTAGAAGAAGGTGAAGATGATTTTATGGATAGATTTTGGGGAGGATTAAACCGTGATATTCAAGAGATACTAATTCATGAAGAGTGTTATCCTATGGACCATTTGTTTCATCTTGCTTGCAAAGCTGAACAGGAAATAAAACGACGTGTTGGCCACGAGGAGAACAAGCGCACGGTGCACATTCCAAGAGTTTATATGATCGTTCCTTCAACTACTAGGCATACTATGACAACCACATCCGTTGTTGTCAGGACTACATCACCTCCACCATGTGACACATCGCCCCCGAGAGTGGCTACATCATCTGAGTTGATCATAAGAGGTAATGACAAAGGTACTGATCTTCCATCTCTACATGAGAATGATGAATGCCTTGTCAATTTGAATGCACCATCTGATGAGCTACCCACTACTTTGATCACACCACCTATTTTAGAGGACTACATTGATAATTTGACTTTGCCATGTGATCAAACAACTGAAATACCAACAATTTTGAGTGCACCCATTGAATTAACTATTGATGCAAAAGAACCAATGTTTAATCATTTTGATATGACCTCTAATGTTGGTGATGATTCTGTGTTGAATGACTTATTGCATGTTTGCTTATTTAAGCATGTTGTAGCATGTCAATTTGATGCAAGTAAGGTTTATTCACCAATGTTGGGATGGTTTAATGATGAACATTGTCAATCTTTTGAAATGAATAAGAGCTTCACTTATATGTGCAAACTGAGTTGCAATCTTCTTGTGCTAATTTTTTGGCTTTAGATTTTATGAACTATGCAAGTTACTCATCTATTCATGTGTCATATATGCAAAAATCAAGGGAAGTAAAAATGGATGACATATACATATACAACATGTACACCTTGTCTCTTTTGTTAGCCACATTTCAGATTAAGCAACGCCGAGGACGGCTTTATTTTCAAGAAGGGGAGGATGATGAGGACATGACTACCTTGGATATGACCAAAAATATTGCATATATGCATATTTGTCAGGTGATTTCTAGTGCAAACTATTCAATAATCTATTTATGTTATCCAGAACAAAAATACTTCACACACTTTTGTGTTTTGTCTAATTGCAGGTGTATGGGACATTTGTACAATCCACATATGAAGATAAGGAAGAAAGAGATGTTTATTTGCTGTCCAAAAAGTTCTC
>NW_021180058.1:0-2060 GCF_002162155.2 Triticum dicoccoides | reverse complement strand
TTATATTATCATCTCACTTGCTGAACTCTGCAGTAGTACTGTGTGTAAAGGTCAGATACAAACATCTCGGAGTAACATGAATATAACCTTCAGGAAACTCAAATAGTTACATAACTGACCTTTATCTTCAATGCATTTGATCTAATGCAGTGATGTTATTGTAGAAATTGTATACTTGTAGTACACATACTTTGTCCTCTACTAGACAGAGTGTATCTAGCATGCTTATTCAATTCACTCATATAGTACCTTACTGAGCAACATGCAGGATATATTATGGAAGCGAACTGATGAAGGAGTAGGGATCTGGAGGAATGGGGATTGCAACTGCTCCATCAAGAATTTGTGTCACCTTCAGCATGTTGGGTCGCATGGTCGGGCCCTCCTGGAGGCACCATAGTGCTACTGATAGAAATCTTTCGACCTTCTTAATGTTGAAGATCGCGTCATCGTCACCCTCCACCAGCAAGTCGAACCTCCGACACCTATAGCAGTCATTTGCCCAGTAAGTCAGTATCGTCTACTCTTCATCAACTACCTCCAAATCACATTTCTTCTGCAGCACACAAGCTCGAGTAGGATCACTCCAAAGTTGTAGACATCGACCTTGGCAGTGATCCCGATGTTCTTGAACCACTCTAGGGCGACATATCCTCAAGTACCTCTAATACCGGTGTTTGTCCTTGTCTGATTTCTCAAGAGAAGCTTCGCTAGGCCAAAGTCTGAAATCTTTGCGACAAGGTTGTCGTCAAGAAGAATGTTCTGTGGCTTTATGTCACAATGGATGATTTGTGTGCTACACTCTTTTATGCAAGTAGAGCAACCCTCTTGCCACCCCAAGTGCGATATGAACCCGTGTGTTCCAATTTGGCCGGACGTCGTTAAATAGAAGCCGGTTGAGTGAGCCATTGGTCATGAACTCATAAACTAGCAGTCTTTCAGTTCCTTCATTGCAGAAACCAATTAGCCGGACCAGATTCTTGTGGAACGTTTGTCCAATGGTTTGGACTTCTACCCTAAACTCCTTTTCAGTTTCTTCTTGGAGCTTGTCGATCTTCTTGACAGCGATGTGGGTCTAGAGATCATCTTGCAACTCACCCTTGTACACAACATCAGAGGCACCTCTACCGAGGACCTCATGGAAACCACTGGTTGCTCTCTCCAGCTCATAGTAAGTGAAGGTCTTCAGGGGCAACTGAGTTGTACTTGAGGCTTGGAACAGCGGACCATTCTTCTTTTGGGTGATATGACAGTAAGTACCAAACACCAGAATAGAGATGAGGAGGAAGTTCACCAATATGGAACAACCAAGAAACAGGGAACTCCCAAGGATCCAATACTTTTTGTCCTGCTTCCATTTTTTGGAGGCAGTACTGAGTACTACAGACTCTGAATTGTTGCTACTTGGCACCTTGAGAAGGGAGCTTCTTTTTCCAACATGTGCTTGTGCTTTCACTATATACTGATACTGCTCGTAATCAGATAGTGGCCAATCTACACCAGAAATTGGTCTCGGCTCAAATTGTGCCAGTGCTGCGGCCTCATCCAAGTCGCAGCTTTGCGGCTTGTAATCTTGTTTGCATCCTTTGTACCTCCTCTCCTCATCAAAGAACTTGTACCGTGGTGGGCAGACACAACTTACTATCTGGTTCTTGGTGCCATCGAAGGTGCGGTAACTATTGAACCCACATACGCCACTGCCAACAGCTGTAACTACTGCATGGCAGATATTTTGGGGAAGTAAGCTCACTGCACTCCACATCTCACCAATGAACACACTGTACTTTGGATTCTTTGGGTATACATATTGCCGGAAAACACCATCTGAGTCAAGTGTAGCACGGTGGAAGTAGTCTACCATAGATCCTAGCACACCTGATGTGATGTTGATCTGAGTACCATTTGTTAGGAGGAAGTATACTCTGCCAGTTTCATTGAACACCAGCTGTGAGCCATTCCCGGCTGTCTCGGTGGACCAATAAAAACGATGCTTGAAGCCGGAGGGCTCAGCAACGAATAGAAGGCAAGGTTTCCATCACTTTGCACATGCAGGAGAAACC
>NW_021180057.1:0-1525 GCF_002162155.2 Triticum dicoccoides | reverse complement strand
TCGGAACCACCTGGCCACGGCATACGGCCTCCAAAGCAGATACCATAGCGCTCTCGTGGTTACTAGCACCATGAGGACAGCTGCCATGGCTTGCACTACGTTAAGCTCCATGTATTGTTTCTTGATTGGTCTGCGTAGCTCTTCTTGGTGTTTATATAACACTAGCTTTTCTTGGTGTTTATGACGTGTCTACCTACGCAACTGCATTTGATAGATTAGTAGTACCTGAGGGAAATTCATGGAACACAAGATAATGGAGTGCCTACGCCAGCAACTTCTGGACTCATGGTGTCAGTCACCATAAGAATTGAAGAGCAGACTACTGCAAGAAAGAGGTCAGGAGATCGAATCACCGCGGATTGGATGGTACCGAGTATCAAACAGATATCGTGGTGATTATTTTTTCTTTATTACACAACCACCTCATTGGCCTTCAATAGTAGTTGCATCATCTAGACCAAGAGGAAAGTTGGTTGTGTGCATCATGATGATGCAGAGGCCGGGGTCTTTACCCTTTTCGGAAGAAAAAAAGCGAAGAGGAAAGTAGTGTAGACGATGGAGCAGCTGAGCTGCCTGTGGAGCACAAGTACTGAGAGCGTCGTGAGGGTAGCTGCTTTTGGAGTGGAGATAGGATTTTCAGCACCCGGGTGCCCCTACACCCTCTATAAACAGTAAATTGAAAACAAATTCAAAAAAAAATGAAACTTTGGGACATCGGACATCATGAAATTTTGATGATCTTGCAAAGTTTTAGCTAAAAATTACATTCGAAGAGCACTCAAATAAAAAAACAAAATCATTGTTCAAAGTTTATGTAGAGTTTTTGCAGCGATTTTGTTTTTTTAGGGCTCCATGAAGGTTATTTGTTGCTGAAACTTTAAAGGAACATCAAAACTTTAATAATCTTTGATCCCTGAAAGTTTCTGATTTTTTTAAAAAAAAATCAATTGTTTATGAATTTACTGCTTATGAGGGTGTTGGGGCATCCGGGAGCTGTTAGACATTTCTCTTTTGGAATGCCGATTGCTTTTGCAGCTACAGGCCTGTGAAATAAGCAGCTGCAATTCCCGCAATAAAAAATGTACAAGCAGCTGCAAGATTGTGACTTTGTGATATCAACTGCCGTCCTTTTGGTAGTTAGGATGATCGATCGGTACCAACAATTGAAAAGATATTATGGCGATTAATTTTGATGTGTAGTATCATCTGCCGTCCTTCCAAGGGATGCGCCAGTAATCTCTGTCTAGATCGTTATTTATGCAAATGCCAATGCAAACATATACCGGGTGAATACTCTAGCACATTCAACCAATGAGAATCGAAGGGTCCTCCCTCCCCTCCGGCGTCGCTCCCTAGCCACCGGCCTCAGTCCTCTCTTACCCCACCCCCTCCCCAGCCTCTCCCCTCCATGCCGCCGCCGTGGCGCGCTCAGGGCCGTCTCCAGGAATTTGGGGCCCCGGTGCGAAATGCAAATGGGGCCCTAAAATCTAAAAGTTTCTTGCGATGAAACATACTCCCACTTAAA
>NW_021180056.1:0-2060 GCF_002162155.2 Triticum dicoccoides | reverse complement strand
TTATATTATCATCTCACTTGCTGAACTCTGCAGTAGTACTGTGTGTAAAGGTCAGATACAAACATCTCGGAGTAACATGAATATAACCTTCAGGAAACTCAAATAGTTACATAACTGACCTTTATCTTCAATGCATTTGATCTAATGCAGTGATGTTATTGTAGAAATTGTATACTTGTAGTACACATACTTTGTCCTCTACTAGACAGAGTGTATCTAGCATGCTTATTCAATTCACTCATATAGTACCTTACTGAGCAACATGCAGGATATATTATGGAAGCGAACTGATGAAGGAGTAGGGATCTGGAGGAATGGGGATTGCAACTGCTCCATCAAGAATTTGTGTCACCTTCAGCATGTTGGGTCGCATGGTCGGGCCCTCCTGGAGGCACCATAGTGCTACTGATAGAAATCTTTCGACCTTCTTAATGTTGAAGATCGCGTCATCGTCACCCTCCACCAGCAAGTCGAACCTCCGACACCTATAGCAGTCATTTGCCCAGTAAGTCAGTATCGTCTACTCTTCATCAACTACCTCCAAATCACATTTCTTCTGCAGCACACAAGCTCGAGTAGGATCACTCCAAAGTTGTAGACATCGACCTTGGCAGTGATCCCGATGTTCTTGAACCACTCTAGGGCGACATATCCTCAAGTACCTCTAATACCGGTGTTTGTCCTTGTCTGATTTCTCAAGAGAAGCTTCGCTAGGCCAAAGTCTGAAATCTTTGCGACAAGGTTGTCGTCAAGAAGAATGTTCTGTGGCTTTATGTCACAATGGATGATTTGTGTGCTACACTCTTTTATGCAAGTAGAGCAACCCTCTTGCCACCCCAAGTGCGATATGAACCCGTGTGTTCCAATTTGGCCGGACGTCGTTAAATAGAAGCCGGTTGAGTGAGCCATTGGTCATGAACTCATAAACTAGCAGTCTTTCAGTTCCTTCATTGCAGAAACCAATTAGCCGGACCAGATTCTTGTGGAACGTTTGTCCAATGGTTTGGACTTCTACCCTAAACTCCTTTTCAGTTTCTTCTTGGAGCTTGTCGATCTTCTTGACAGCGATGTGGGTCTAGAGATCATCTTGCAACTCACCCTTGTACACAACATCAGAGGCACCTCTACCGAGGACCTCATGGAAACCACTGGTTGCTCTCTCCAGCTCATAGTAAGTGAAGGTCTTCAGGGGCAACTGAGTTGTACTTGAGGCTTGGAACAGCGGACCATTCTTCTTTTGGGTGATATGACAGTAAGTACCAAACACCAGAATAGAGATGAGGAGGAAGTTCACCAATATGGAACAACCAAGAAACAGGGAACTCCCAAGGATCCAATACTTTTTGTCCTGCTTCCATTTTTTGGAGGCAGTACTGAGTACTACAGACTCTGAATTGTTGCTACTTGGCACCTTGAGAAGGGAGCTTCTTTTTCCAACATGTGCTTGTGCTTTCACTATATACTGATACTGCTCGTAATCAGATAGTGGCCAATCTACACCAGAAATTGGTCTCGGCTCAAATTGTGCCAGTGCTGCGGCCTCATCCAAGTCGCAGCTTTGCGGCTGAAAATCTTGTTTGCATCCTTTGTACCTCCTCTCCTCATCAAAGAACTTGTACCGTGGTGGGCAGACACAACTTACTATCTGGTTCTTGGTGCCATCGAAGGTGCGGTAACTATTGAACCCACATACGCCACTGCCAACAGCTGTAACTACTGCATGGCAGATATTTTGGGGAAGTAAGCTCACTGCACTCCACATCTCACCAATGAACACACTGTACTTTGGATTCTTTGGGTATACATATTGCCGGAAAACACCATCTGAGTCAAGTGTAGCACGGTGGAAGTAGTCTACCATAGATCCTAGCACACCTGATGTGATGTTGATCTGAGTACCATTTGTTAGGAGGAAGTATACTCTGCCAGTTTCATTGAACACCAGCTGTGAGCCATTCCCGGCTGTCTCGGTGGACCAATAAAAACGATGCTTGAAGCCGGAGGGCTCAGCAACGAATAGAAGGCAAGGTTTCCATCACTTTGCACATGCAGGAGAAACC
>NW_021180055.1:0-1272 GCF_002162155.2 Triticum dicoccoides | reverse complement strand
TTCAGGTGGTGGCCACCCAATAATATCCAAGCGGAATTCAAAGCATATCCAAAACGTCATTGATGGATGGAGGGAGAGAAGGCGAAGTCATGAAGATGAATAGTATTCCACGAATTTGTGGGTTGCAGATTAATCAGGTGAGACGAGGTCCCTAACTCCCCGTTTCTTGCTGAAATTTCCATCTACCTCTGTTTCGTCCTGTCCGGTTTCAGTTCAAAAAGTCTTTACCAATCAGTTGTGGATAAAAGCGTTAGGTTGAGGATGTTGCAAATCACTGCCTAACTGGAAGCTGGTGGTACCACCACTGATAGCCACAGAGGTGGCCGAGGATCTCGCGGAGGTGTTGCAGGCGCACTATGTGGGTGCGATAGGCGTTGGAGGCATAACGAGGCCTGACAAATAGCTTTTTTTCAAAAAGGGGGAACTCCCCGGCCTCTGCATCATAAAACGATGCATACGGCCACATTTATAAATAAAATAGGTTCAACAAGGTCTTAAAGTCGGGAAACAAAAGAAAGGCTAGCTCACAGAGAGCCTCAACGCCAAAGATAAAAAGGCCATAGAGCCACAACCGGCTGGCATAACAAAGATAGGAAAACTAATCGTCTATCCTATTACATGACCGCCATTCAAACCGGTTGAAGATATCCCGCGCTACCATCTCCCACCGGACAGATTCAGTAACCAAACGCTCCCTGGCCTCTGTCGGAGTGAGTAAGGACCACATACAGATCAGCGCGGTAGCTTGGAATAAAACATGCAAAAAATGAATAGTTGTCAGCGACAAATCACAGTCGCTCCCACCTATGCCAACTGCTCGACGGAAGACACTACCCCTTCCGCCACATACGCCCATGGTGCAAGGCTGCTGTGCGGGCAAGCTGCAGCAACAGCTAGCCGTCGACCTGATGTGCCACCAGAATTACATTATGTCCTCCTCAACCATGGCTTTCGTTCTGCCGCTTGCCACCACACTGATTACTGCTGCTCGGGAGGTATTTACTTCTGGAATCTGCATGGCTCTAATTATTAGTTTATCAAAGAAGTTGCAATTCCATTGAAAAAAAGCTACCTTTTTTTCCTCATAAAATCTTGCTTCATCACACGCTGGTTTAAGTGTAGAACAAATAGAATATCTCCCTCATTTGATGATTTCATATACTGTAAAACTCTGTAGTGCAATTCTGGTAGTATTTTAATTTATATTCATTTCGAGTAGCATTTTAATTGCTCCACGGCATGGCAACATACTGCTTGCCCAAATGGCAGGCT
>NW_021180054.1:0-1163 GCF_002162155.2 Triticum dicoccoides | reverse complement strand
TTATTAGCTCTATTAATATCATCTTTCAAAATGGAATCAGGAGTCATAGGAAGCAAAGTAATATTTTTATCCTTATGAACAAGAGTATAGTGATTGTTTCTACCATGGTGTACAGAATTTTTATCAAATTGCCATGGTCTACCAAGTAATAAGGAACATGCTTGCATAGGTACCACATCACAATCAACATAATCAGCATATGTAGAGATACTAAAATGCACACGAACAGTACGTGTTACCTTAACCTTGCCGCTGTTGTTGAACCATTGGATGTAGTAAGGATGTGGATGTGGTCTTGTGGTGAGAGAAAACTTCTCCACCATCTCCATGCTAGCCAAGTTGTTGCAGCTCCCTCCGTCTATGATGACGCGCACAGAACGTTCCTTCACAACTCCCTTGGTATGGAACAAATTGTGCCTCTGATTTTGCTCAGCTTGTGTGATCTGCACACTCAAAACACGTTGAGCAACTAAACATTCATACCTGTCAGCATCTTCAGGAGCCATGTATTGCGTCTCATGATCAGAATCATCTCCACCATGTTCTTCACGTGTAATAAGAGCCAAAGTCTCCTCATCATAGTCACTAGCGGACTCATATCCACCATCCGCGGTAGCAATCATCACACGCGGAGATTTGCATTCTCTCGCATAATGACCTCCTCCCTTACAACATCGACAAATAATATCACTTGTGTGCCCTTTTGATGCCATGGAAGAAGAAGAACGCTGTGCAGGCCCCGCAGGTGCGCTCTTGGCAGATAATGGTGGTTGTGCCTGTTTTCTTGTATCACGGCTGGAGGTGGCACCGGATGGAGGTGCTGGTGCAGTTGAAGTAGAAGATGCACGTGGTGTCCATGATGAAGGTCGTCCTGCAGAAAAGTTAGTTCGCCCCAATGCTTGTCGATCCTGCACTTCACGTTCAGCTTTACAAGCAAGATGGAATAAACGAGTGATATTAGTATACTCCTTATAGTCTAGAATGGTCTGAATCTCTCTATTTAATCCACCCAGAAAACGTGCAAGCATAGCTTCATTCTCCTCAACAATACCACATCTAATCATGCCAGTTTGTAATTCCTGATAATATTCTTCTACAGAATTTTTCCCTTGTCTTAAACGCTGCAATTTTTGAAGCAATTCACGTTGATAATATGGTGGAAC
>NW_021180053.1:0-1288 GCF_002162155.2 Triticum dicoccoides | reverse complement strand
CGGTGTTGGGCACCCACACGCGGCGCTTCTGAGGACCAGCACCGGATGAGGAACCCATGTCACGGCCATGCTTGCGTGTTGCGTCATAATCAGTCTGACCAGTTTCAGCACTGATGGCCTTGTTAACAAGCTTCTGAAAAGATGTGCACTCATGCAGACGGAGGTCGCGGCGAAGCTCAGGACTAAGTCCCTTACGGAACCTTGCTTGCTTCTTGGCATCAGTAGAAACTTCCTCAGTTGCATATCGTGCGAGGTTACCAAACTCCCTGCTGTAAGCATCCACAGAGAGTCGGCCTTGGGTGAAATTGCAAAATTCCTCACGTTTACGGTCCATGAGACCCTCCGGAATGTGATGTTCACGGAAAGCCTCACTGAATTCAGCCCAAGTAGTGACATGGCCCGCTGGGCGCATAGCTCCATAATTCTCCCACCATAGATTGGCGGGGCCTTCAAGATGATATGCAGCAAAGGTGACCTTGTCAGCCTCAGCTACTAGCGCGGAGCGCAGTTTGTGAGAGATACTGCGAAGCCAGTCATCAGCGTCGAGAGGCTCGACGGAGTGGTGGAACGTGGGTGGATGTAATTTGATAAAATCACTGAGTGACACCACGTTAGTCCTCTGATGGTGTGCTGTGTTCTGTTCAATACGCTCCAACAAACGGTTGGTCTCCCGCTTGTTTCTCTCAGCTTCCATCATAACCTCGGCTAGGGAAGGAGGATGAGGCAGATTTGCATCCCTGACTTCACTGCCTTCGGCCTGCTCTTGAGGAGCAGGGTTAGTGCGCGTGTTGACCATCCTAGGTAAACAAGACAATGATTTAATCAGAATGATAGGATTCCGACATAGGATACAAAATGTAAGGAATAACTTGGAATGCAAGATGATCATCCGTATGACATGGTAGATACAGAAACTGCTTCTTTATTCCATCGTCATACACACCATACAGGGTTTAGTACAAGACCAAACAAAGTACTATTACGGTGAAAAGAGGATTACATCTCATCGGAGGCATCCCAAGCTCCTATACATTATTTTTCTACACCTCCGGAAAGAGTACAAACTAGGTCATATCCCACGAGTCACGCGGGACGATAGACGACACAGATAGTGCGAACTAGTGATACTACCACTAACTCAGACCGATCCGTAGTAGTCCTCGTAGAAGTCACCCCCATAGCCTGGAAGCTCAACATGATCATCCGGAAACAGACGATCTCGCGGAGCTTGTGGACCATAGGGACTAGGATGAGGTCTTGGACCAACAGACGGTGGCCTGCGGGGACC
>NW_021180052.1:0-1235 GCF_002162155.2 Triticum dicoccoides | reverse complement strand
GTTTTGGAACTTTTTCTCCGCCATGTTTATTATTCCCTTTATATTGGACGAGAATCCAGACGGGACCTTCATACTGCTCAGGCATTCAAAAAAGATGACCTTCTCTTCTTTGGTCAGAGCGTAGCTGGCACGACCTTGAAACCATTCCGGATGCCGGTCATCAGGGTCTTTCAAACGTTGCTGGTCCTGCCGTGCTTCCTTTGTATCATTTGTCTTCCCATACACGCCCAAGAAGCTTAGGAGGTTCACGCAAATATTCTTCGTAACGTGCATCACGTCGATTGCAGAGCGGACATCTAGGACTTTCCAATATTCTAGCTCCCAGAATATAGATTTCTTCTTCCACATGGCTGCGTGCCCGTCAGCTCCCTTCGGAACTGATTGTCCGCCAGGACCCTTTCCAAAGATGACTTCCAAATCCTTGACCATATCAAATACCTCAGCACCAGTGCGTTCCGCAGGCTTCGGCCGGTGATCTGCCTTGCCGTTGTAATGCTTGCCCTTCTTTCTTACTGGATGAATTTTCGGAAGAAATCGACGATGCCCAAGGTACACGTTCTTCTTACAATTTGGCAAATGTACACTTTCAGTCTCATGTAAGCAGTGCGTGCATGCATTGTATCCCTTATTTGACAGTCCCGAAAGGTTACTAAGAGCAGGCCAATCGTTGATGGTTACGAAAAGCAACGCTCGTAGGTCAAATTCCTCTTGTTTGTGCTCATCCCACACACGGACACCACCCCACAGCTGTAAAAGTTCATCAACTAATGGCCTTAGGTTCACATCGATGTCGTTGCCGGGTTGCTTCGGACCTTGGATGAGCACTGGCATCATAATGAACTTCCGCTTCATGCACAACCAAGGAGGAAGGTTGTAGATGCATAGAGTCACGGGCCAGGTGCTATGGCTGGAGCTCTGCTCGCCAAAAGGATTCATGCCATCCGTACTTAGAGCAAATCTTATGTTCCTTGCGTCAGCTGCAAAATCTTTGAACCATCTGTCGATCTTTCTCCATTGCGTTCCATCTGCGGTGTGTCTCAACTCCCCGTCCGACTTACGGTCCTCTTTGTGCCATCGCAACAACTTGGCATGCTCTTTGTTCCTGAACAGACGTTTCAACCGTGGTATTATAGGAGCATACCACATCACCTTGGCGGGAACCCTCTTCCTGGGTTTCTGGCCCTCAACATCGTCACCAGGGTCATCGCCTCTGATCTTATAACGCAATGCAGTGC
>NW_021180051.1:0-932 GCF_002162155.2 Triticum dicoccoides | reverse complement strand
GAACAAGAACGGAGTTACAAGTGATGATTTCAGGACTTTGAAGCCACCATAATGTGTGCATGAAGCCTTGGACGAAATATACAAGATGCCACTTCATAAATTTCGTCCCGAGGCTATTTTAGGTGCTGCGTCACCTTATTATTGGGCCAGGCCCATGTAATTTCGAAATACATAAGTATAGGCTATTTTTAGAGTCCGTATGTGTGGGGAAACAAGAGATAGGGTTGATTTCGGACCCCTCCACCAAGGGCCACGAAATCCACCCCCTCTTCCTCCATATATACAGCCCTTAGGGCATCGTTTAGACCTTGGGTTTTGTTTAGATTAAAAGTTTGCCATAGCTGCAACTTCGCGTACTTCGTTTGTGTTCAACGACCAGACAAAGGCGTCACAGAACCCCACCTTGATCAATAAAGCTTTCATCTTATATTCGCAATATCCAGATTGCAACCTCAGTTTCTTGCTTGTTCTTCGTTTGCTCGCAGGAAACAGACCCTCGTGGTCAGGTTGATCGTGCTCCGGCGTGGTCAATAACCTCTCGGAGTTGGTTTAGCGATTACTAAGGCGCGACGTCCTCGCACGTTCGTAGTCGGATCGTCAAAGTCGACTTCCACCAAAGCGAAATCCACCATCTCATCGAAAGACGGGACACCTTTGCCTCTATCAAGTGGTATCAGATTTCCAGGTTGCTCGGTGAGATTTTACAGTTTTTTAGTAGTTTAGATCGAGTCTGCTCTTCATACCTATAGTCCACGAAAAAGCCACAAAAAAAATTTAGGGTTAGTTCATCATATCCGAACCAATCTGAGCCTTGCATAATCTTTTTAGGGTTTTGCTTTGTTGAATTTGCGGTTGCATCGTCGTGTCTAGTTGCTGGTCTTAGAGTCTAGTCTTTTAGAGTTTCGAGTTCTGGTCATAAGTTGTCACGCCGC
>NW_021180050.1:0-1096 GCF_002162155.2 Triticum dicoccoides | reverse complement strand
TAGCATGAACATCTCATACATCACATATAGATCATTCATCATTCATCACAACTTTGGCCATATCATATCACAAACCACTTGCTGCAAAAACAAGTTAGACGTCCTCTAATTGTTGTTGCAAGTTTTACGTGGCTGAATTAGGGTTCTAGCAAGAACGTTTTCTTACCTACGTTAAAGCCACAACGTGATTTGTCAACTTCTATTTACCCTTCATAAGGACCCTGTTCATCGATTCCGCTCCAACTAAAGTGGGAGAGACAGACACCCGCCAGCCACCTTATGCAACTAGTGCATGTTAGTCGGTGGAACCGGTCTCACGTAAGCGTACGTGTAAGGTTGGTCCGGGCCGCTTCATCCCACAATACCGCTGAAGCAAGAAAGGACTAGTAACGGCAAGAAAGTTGACAAATATACGCCCACAACAAATTGTGTTCTACTCGTGCAAGAAGAACTACGCATAAACCTGGCTCTGATACCACTGTTGGGGAACGTTGCAGAAAACAAAAATTTTCCTACTCGTTTCACCAAGATCATCTAGGAGTTCATCTAGCAACGAGTGATTAGATGCATCTACATACCTTTGTAGATCGCGAGCGGAAGCGTTTAAAAGAACGGTGATGATGTAGTCGTACTCGACGTGATCCAAATCACCGATGACCAGCGCCGAACGGACGGCACCTCCGCGTTCAACACACGTACGGAACAGCCACGTCTCCTCCTTCTTGATCCAGCAAGGGAGGGAGGAGAGGTTGAGGGAGATGGCACCAGCAGCAGCACGACGGCGTGGTGTTGATGGAGCTGCAGTACTCCGGCAGAGCTTCGCTAAGCACTATGGAGGTTGAGGAGGTGTTGGGGAGGGAGAAGGAGGCAACCAAAGGCCAAGGCGTTCAGGTATGAAGTCCCTCCTCTCCCCCACTATATATAGGGGTGCCAAAGGGGGGTGGCCGGCCCTAGGAGATTCAATCTCCTAGGGGGTGCGGCGGCCAAGGGGGGGTTTCCCTCCCCCCCAAGGCACCTAGGAGGTGCCTTACCCTCCTAGGACTCTTGTCCCCTTAAACCCTAGGCGCATGGGCCTATGTGGGGCTGGTGCCCTTGG
>NW_021180049.1:0-1113 GCF_002162155.2 Triticum dicoccoides | reverse complement strand
GGGACTCCGAACAACATTCGGGTTTCTGCATATACATATCTTCATAACCCTAGCGTCACCGAACCTTAAGTGTGTAGACCCTACGGGTTCGGGAGACAAGCAGACATGACCGAGACGACTCTCCGGTCAATAACCAACAGCGGGATCTGGATACCCATGTTGGCTCCCACATGCTCCATGATGATCTCATCGGATGAACCACGATGTCGAGGATTTAATCAATCCCGTACGCTATTCCCTTTGTCTATCGATATGTTACTTGCCCGAGATTCGATCGTCGGTATCCCAATACCTCGTTCAATCTCGTTACCGGCAAGTCACTTTACTCGTACCGTAATGCATGATCCCGTGACCAGACACTTGGTCACTCTGAGCTCATTATGATGATGCATTACCGAGTGGGCCCAGTGATACCTCTCCGTCATACGGAATGACAAATCCCAGTCTTGATCCATGTCACCCAACAGACACTTTCGGAGATACCCGTAGTCTACCTTTATAGTCACCCAGTTACGTTGTGACGTTTGGCATACCCAAAGCACTCCTACGGTATCCGGGAGTTACACGATCTCATGGTCTAAGGAAAAGATACTTTGACATTGGAAAACTCTAGCAAACGAACTATACGATCTTGTGCTATGTTTAGGATTGGGTCCATCACATCATTCTCCCAATGATGTGATCTCGTTATCAATGACATCCAGTGTCCATAGTCAGGAAACCATGACTATCTGTTGATCAACGAGCTAGTCAACTAGAGGCTCACTAGGGACATGTTGGTGTCTGTTATTCACACATGTATTACGATTTCCGGATAACACAATTATAGCATGAATAAAGACAATTATCATGAACAAGGAAATATAATAATAATGCTTTTATTATTGCCTCTAGGGCATATTTCCAACAGTCTCCCACTTGCACTAGAGTCAATAATCTAGTTACATTGTGATGAATCGAACACCCATGGAATTCTGGTGTTGATCATGTTTTGCTCTAGGGAGAGGTTTAGTCAACGGATCTGCTATATTCAGGTCCGTATGTACTTTACAAATCTCTATGTCTCCATCTTGAACATTTTCACGAATGGAGTTGAAGCGACGCTTGATGTGC
>NW_021180048.1:0-1327 GCF_002162155.2 Triticum dicoccoides | reverse complement strand
TTTAATAAAAATAAAGAAATGATTTAATAAAATTATTAATTAATTAACTAATTAATCAAGTAATTAATTAAGTTAATTAATCCTGGTTAATTAACCTAATAACTAATTAACCTAATTAACTACTGTTAATTAAACTTAATTAGGTTAATTAGTTAACAGTGTATGACGAACGGGACCCACCTGTCAGGTTGAGTCAACCCCTGTTGACTGCTGACGTCAGCATGACATCATGCTGACGTCATAAATACATTTTTTCGAATTAATTAAATAAATAATTAAATTCCAAAATTGTTAAAATCTTTTAAAAATCATATCTTTTAATCCGTAACTCGGATTAAAATATTTTCAACATGAAAGTTGCTCAGAACGACGAGACGAACCCGGATACGCAGCCCGTTCGTCTGCCACGCGTCCCTAGCATAGTGAACCTGCAACATTTCACCACCGGTTCATCTGCCCGGAAATACGGAACACCGGGGATACTTTCCCGGATGTTTCCCCCCTTCACCGGTATCACCTCATACCGCGTTAGAACACGTCTAGCTCTGCTTGTTGTACTGTTATGCACTTGCTTGCTATGTATTTATTGTTTCTCCCCCCTCTTCTCTCCGATAGACCCCGTGACGATGCTGATGCCCCTATGGTCGACTACGTCACCGACGACCCCTCCTTGTCTGAGCAACCAGGCAAGCCCCCCCTTTGATCACCAGATATCGCCTACTCTTCTCTATACTGCTTGCATTAGAGTAGTGTAGCATGTTACTGCTTTCCGTTGATCCTATTCTGATGCATAGCCTGACATTGTTGCTACATCTGTTGATACCTTACTTGCAATCCTAAATACTTAGTATAGGATGCTAGTTTATCATCATTGGCCCTACATTCTTGTCAGTCTGCCTTGCTATACTATCGGGCCGTGATCACTTGGGAGGTGATCACGGGTATATACTATACATACATACATACTATACAGATGGTGACTAAAGTCGGGTCAGCTCATTGAGTACCCGCAAGTGCTTCTGACGAGGGGGCTGAAAGGACAGGTGGCTCCATCCCGGTAGAGGTGGGCCTGGGTTCCCGACGGCCCCCGACTGTTACTTTGTGGCGGAGCGACAGGGCAGGTTGAGACCACCTAGGAGACAGGTGGGCCTGGCCTTGTTCGGCATTCGCGGATACTTAACACGCTTAACGAGATCTTGGTATTTGATCTGAGTCTGGCTACGAGCCTATACGCACTAACCATCTACGTGGGAGTAGTTATGGGTATCCCGACGTCGTGGTATCAGCCGAAGCACTTCAGACGTCAGCGACGGAGCGGCGCGCGCCG
>NW_021180047.1:0-1011 GCF_002162155.2 Triticum dicoccoides | reverse complement strand
GTCAGTCTGCCTTGCTATACTATTGGGCCGTGATCACTCGGGAGGTGATCACGGGTATATACTATACATACATACATACTATACAGATGATGACTAAAGTCGGGTCAGCTCGAAGAGTACCCGCGAGTGATTCACGGATTGGGGGCTGAAAGGACCTTTGTCCCGACGGCCCTCTGTGTGGATCTTTGTGGCGGAGCGACAGGGCAGGTTGAGACCGCCTAGGAGAGAGGTGGGCCTGGCCCTGTTCGGCGTTCGCGGACACTTAACACGCTTAACGAGATCTTGGTATTTGATCTGAGTTGGCTACGAGCCTATACGCACTAACCATCTACGTGGGAGTAGTTATGGGTATCCCGACGTCGTGGTATCAGCCGAAGCACTTCAGACGTCAGCGACGGAGCGGCGCGCGCCGAATTGGACTGGAATGCCACTAGGCTAGGTCTGCTTTCGGCCGCGTACGCAACGTGCAGGTGTGCTATGGGCGATGGGCCCAGACCCCTGTGCGCTTAGGTTTAGACCGGCGTGCTGGCCTCTCTGTTGTGCCTAGGTGGGGCTGCGACGTGTTGATCTTCCGCGGCCGGGCATGACCCAGGAAAGTGTGTCCGGCAAAATGGGATCAAGCGTGTTGGGTAAGTTGGTGCACCCCTGCAGGGAAGTTAATCTATTCGAATAGCCGTGATCTTCGGTAACAGGACGACTTGGAGTTGTACCTTGACCTTATGACAACTAGAACCGGATACTTAATAAAACACACCCTTCCAAGTGCCAGATATAACCGGTGGTCGCTCTACCTCAGGGATATGAGGAGGGGATCGCCGGGTAGGATTATGCTATGAGATGCTACTTGGAGATGCTACTTGGAGGACTTCAATCTACTCTCTTCTACTTGATGCAAGACGGTGGCGGCGAGAAGCGTAGTCTTCGACATGATTAGTTATCCCCCTCTTATTCTGGCATTCTGCAGTTCAGTCCACTGATATGGCCTCCTTACACATATACCCATGCATATGT
>NW_021180046.1:0-977 GCF_002162155.2 Triticum dicoccoides | reverse complement strand
TCGCGGAACATATGAGATGTTTCGAGGGCTGAAATTGGGATTTCAGGCTCGTGCCCACGTCAAGAGGTATGAGACCTCCGACGATTTTCTTAGCCTGCAAACTAAGGGAGAAAGCTCAATCGATGAGCTTGTGCTCAGATTGTCTGAGTACAACAATCACTTGAATCGAGTGGGAGTTGATCTTCCAGATGAGATAGTGATGGTTCTCCAAAGTCATTGCCACCAAGCTGCTAGAGCTTCGTGATGAACTATAACATATCAGGGATAGATATGATGATCCTTGAGGTATTCACGATGTTTGACACCGCGAAAGTAGAAATCAAAAAGGAGCATCAATTGTTGATGGTTGGTGAAACCACTAGTTTCAAGAAGGGCAAGGGCAAGAAGGGATACTTCATGAAACGGCAAATCAGCTGCTGCTCTAGTGAAGAAACCCAAGGTTGAACCCAAACCCGAGACTAAGTGCTTCTGTGATAAGGGGAATAGTCACTAGAGCGGAATTACCCTAGATACTTGGTAGATGAGAAGGCTGGCAAGGTCGATAGAAGTATATTGGATATACATTATGTTAATGTGTACTTTACTAGTACTCCTAGTAGCACCAGGGTATTAGATACCGGTTCGGTTGCTAAGTGTTAGTAACTCGAAATAAAAGAGCTACGGAATAAACGAAGACTAGCTAAAGGTGAGCTGACGATATGTGTTGGAAGTGTTTCCAAGTTTGATGTGATCAAACATCGCACGCTCCCTCTACCATCAAGATTAGTATTAAACCTGAATAATTGTCATTTGGTGTTTGCGTTGAGCATAGACATGATTGGATTATGTCTATCGCAATACGGTTATTCATTTAAGGAGAATAATGGTTACTCTATTTATTTGAATAATACCTTCAATGGTCTTGCACCTAAAGGAATGGTTTATTGAATCTCGATCGTAGTGATACACATTTTCATGCCAAAAGATATAAGATAGTA
>NW_021180045.1:0-2275 GCF_002162155.2 Triticum dicoccoides | reverse complement strand
TGATCACCATGTTGGCCCTCGTGTGGCACAAGACACCGTCGATGATCTCCTGCGGCGGGGCCGGGGCAGCCAAGTAGTGCTCCCAGGTCAATCCTAGCTCTGCAAGCTGACCCTCACCAGGCAACGTGACCCATCCCGGGAAGTTTTGCTGGCAAATCACACCAAGGACTTGGTTGGGCCCGCGGACATCCTGAGGGTGGTCCCAACCCCTGCAGTATGAAAAGGCGCCAATGCATAAATTATTTGAAAAAACATGATGGAAAAAGGTACAAAAAGAGTAAATGCACTTACCTCGTCCCATCAGGCCAAATCAGCCACCTCTGCTCGCAGGTCGCCGGCATGGACGAGAGTCGTGTACTACAACGCTGGTAGATGGTGTGTTGGAGATATGTGATACGTCTCCAATGTATATATAATTTTTGATTGCTACATGCTACTTTATCTACTGTTTTGGACTATATTGGGCTTTATTTTCCACTTTTATATTATTTTTTTGGGACTAACCTATTAACCAGAGGCCCGGCCCAGAATTGCTGTTTTTTGCGTATTTTAGTGTTTCGAAGAAACGGAATATCAAACGGAGTCCAAACGGAATGAAACCTTCGGGAACGTGATTTTCTCACCGAACGTGATCCAGGAGACTTGGACCCTACTCCAAGAAGTAACAGAGGCGGTCACAAGGGTGGGAGGCGCACCCCCTGCCTCGTGGGCCCCCTGTTGCTCCACCGACGTACTCCTTCCTCCTATAGATACCTACGTACCCCCAAACGATCAGAACAGGAGCCAAAAACCTAATTCCACCGCCGCAACTTCCTGTATCCACGAGATCCCATCTTGGGGCCTGTTCCGGAGCTCCGCCGGAGGGGGCATCCACCACGGAGGGCTTCTACATCATCACCATAGCCCCTCCGATGAAGTGTGAGTAGTTTACTTCAGACCTTCGGGTCCATAGCTAGTAGCTAGATGGCTTCTTCTCTCTTTTTGAATCTCAATACAATGTTCTCCCCCTCTCTCGTGGAGATCTATTCGATGTAATCTTTTTTTTCCGGTGTGTTTGTTGAGACCATTGAATTGTGGGTTTATGATCAAGTTTATCTATGAACAATATTTGAATCTTCTCTGAATTCTTTTATGTATGATTGGTTATATTTGCAAGTCCCTTTGAATTATCCATTTGGTTTGGCCAACTAGATTGGTAGTTCTTGCAATGGGAGAAGTGCTTTGCTTTGGGTTCAATCTTGCGGTGTCCTTTCCCAGTGACAGAAGGGGCAGCAAGGCACGTATTGTATTGTTGCCATCGAGGATAACAAGATGGGGTTTTTATCATATTGCATGAATTTATCCCTCTACATCATGTCATCTTGCTTAAGGCGTTACTCTATTTTTAACTTAATACTCTAGATGCATGCTGGATTGCGGTCGATGAGTGGAGTAATAGTAGTAGATGCAGGCAGGAGACGGTCTACTTGTCTCGGATGTGATGCCAATATACATGAGCATACCTTGATATTCTCATAACTATGCTCAATTCTGTCAATTGCTCAATAGTAATTTGTTCACCCACCGTAGAATACTTATGCTCTTGAGAGAAGCCACTAGTGAAACCTATGGCCCCCGGGTCTATTTTCATCATATCAATCTCCATCACTTTAATACTTGCTTTGTTTTTACTTTGCCTTTTACTTTTCACTTTGCATCTCTATATCAAAAATACCAAAAATATTATTTATCATCTCTATCAGATCTCACTCCCATAAGTGACCGTGAAGGGATTGACAACCCCTAATCGCGTTGGTTGCGAGGAGCTATTGTTTTGTGCAGGTACGAGGGACTTGCGTGTAGCCTCCTACTGGATTGATACTTTGGTTCTCAAAAACTGAGGGAAATACTTACGCTACTTTGCTGCATCATCCTCTCCTCTTCGGGGAAATCCAACGCAGTGCTCAAGAGGTAGCAAGAAGAATTTCTGGCGCCATTGCCGGGGAGGCTTACGCAAGAGCACCGTTAAAATCTACATACCTAGTACCCATCACAATCCCTATCTCCCGCATTACATTATTTGCCATTTTCCTCTCGTTTTCCTCTCCCCCACTTCACCCTTGCCGTTTTATTCGCCCTCTCTTTCCCAATCTCCTCCTCTTTTTCCCGTTTGCCTTTTTCTGGCTTGCCTTTTGTTTGCTCGTGTGTTAGTTTGCTTGCTTGTCGTTATGTCTGAAATTGGGGAAATTATTGCCTATATGGGCGATAATAATATCATAGAAAATTCTGAAGCTCC
>NW_021180044.1:0-3590 GCF_002162155.2 Triticum dicoccoides | reverse complement strand
GCACACCTTGGGGTTTAGCAATCATAAAAATCGCTCCGGGGCCCAAAAATGGTCCATGAAATAGTCTAGAATCAGCCAAAACGGCGAGTGCTGATGACATGCACGTAATCGCCCGTTGGAGTTTAAAAACCATGGAAATCGCACAGGCACCCCAAAACGTTGAGTAATAGCCAATGAAACGGGCTAGAATCAGCCAAAACGACGAGTATTGATGAAGGATACGTAAGCACACCTTGGGATTTAGCAATCGTAAAAGTGGCTCCGAGACCGCAAAACGGTGAGTAATAGTCCACGAAATAGGCCAAAATCAGCCAAAACGGCGTGTGTTGATGTCCTGCACGTAATCGCACCTTGGAGTTTAAAAACCATGGAAATGGCACCGGGACCCCAAAACGGTGAGTAATAGCACATGAAACAGGCCAGAATCGGCAAAACAACGAGTGTTGATGAATGACAAGTAAGCGCATCTTGGGGTTCAGCAACCATTAACATCGCTTCGGGACCCCAAAACGGTGAGTAATAGTCCAAGAAACGGCCAGAATCGGCCAAAACAGCGGGTATTAATGACTTGCACGTAAACGCACATTGGGGTTTAGTAACCATGAAAATCGCTCCGCAACCCCAAATCGACGAGTTATCGCCCATGAAGCGCGCCAGAATCGGCCAAAATGGCGAGTGTTGATGAACGACACGTAAGCACACCTCGGCCAAAATGGTGAGTAATAGAACACGAAACGGGCCAAAAATCGGCCAAAATAGTGAGTGTTAATAACCTGCACGTAAGCGCACCTCGGGGTTCAATAACCATGGAAATTACTCCTTACCCCAAAACGGTGAGTAATAGTCTATGAAACGGGTCAGAATCATCAAAACGGTGAGTGTTGATGAACGATACGTAAGCGCACCTTGGGTTTTAGCAACCATAAAAGTCACTCTGGGACCCCAAAACGGTGAGTAATAGTCCATGAAATGGGCCAGAATCGGCCAAAACGGCGAGTGTTAATGTCATGCACGTAAGCGCACCTTGGGGTCCATAAACCAAGAAAATCTCTTTGGGACCCCAAAACGATCAGTAATAGTCCATGAAACGGGCCAGAATCGGCCAAACCTGCGAGTGTTAATCGCCGATAGGTAAATGCACCCCGAGGTTCATCAATCGTGGAAATCGCTCCAATACCTCAAAATGGTGAGTAATAGTCCACGAAATGCGCCAAAATCGGCCCAAATTGCAAGTGTTCATGACCTACACGTAAACACACCTCGGGGATCATTAATCGTGGAAATCGCTCCAGGACCTCAAAAAGGTAAGCTATAGCCCATGAGACGGGTCGAATCAGCCAAAACGGCGAGTGTCGATGACCTGCATGTAATAGGACCTTGTAGTTCAACAAGCAAGGAAATCGCACAGGGACCCCAAAATGGTGAGTAATAGCCCATGAAACGGGCCAGAATCGGGCAAAACAGAGAGTGATGATGAATGATACGTAGGCGCATCTTGGGGTTCAGCAACCATTAAAATCGCTTCGAGACCCCAAAATGGTGATTAATAGTCCACGAAACGGGCCAGAATCAGCGAAAATTGTGAGTGTTAATGACCTACACGTAAGCGCACATTAGGGTTCAGTAACCATAAAATCACTCTAAAACCCCAAATCAATGAGTAATAGCCCATGAAATGGGCCAGAATCGGCGAAAATGGCGAGTGTTGATGAACGACACGTAAGCACACCTTGGGCTTCGACAACCATAAAAATCGCACTGGGACCCAAAATTGGTGAGTAGTAGTCCACGAAATGGGCCAGAATCGGCCAAAACAACGAGTGTTAATGACCTGCACGTAAGCGCACCTCGGGGTTCAGTAACCATGGAAATTGCTCCTTACCCAAAAATGATGAGTAATCGTCCATGAAACGGGTCAGAATCGTCAAAGAGGTGAGTGTTGATGAACCATACGTAAGCACACCTTGGGGTTTAGCAATCATAAAAATCGCTCCGGGGCCCAAAAATGGTCCATGAAATAGTCCAGAATCAGCCAAAACGGCGAGTGCTGATGAACTGCACGTAATCGCCCGTTGGAGTTTAAAAACCATGGAAATCACACAGGGACCCCAAAACATAGAGTAACAGCCAATGAAACGGGCTAGAATCGGCCAAAACTATGAGTGTTGATGAAGGATACGTAAGCACACCTTGGGATTTAGCAATCGTAAAAATGGCTCTGAGACCGCAAAACGGTGAGTAATAGTCCACGAAATAGGCCAAAATCAGCCAAACGGCGTGTGTTGATGTCCTGCACGTAATCGCACCTTGGAGTTTAAAAACCATGGAAATGGCACCGGGACCCCAAAACGGTGAGTAATAGCCCATGAAACAGGCCAGAATCGGCAAAACAGCGAGTGTTGATGAATGACAAGTAAGCGCATCTTGGGGTTCAACAACCATTAAAATCGCTTCGGGACCCCAAAACAGTGAGTAATAGTCCAAGAAACGGCCAGAATCGGCCAAAACAGCGGGTATTAATGACTTGCACGTAAACGCACATTGGGGTTTAGTAACCATGAAAATCGCTCCGCAACCCCAAATCGACGAGTTATAGCCCATGAAACGCGCCAGAATCGGCCAAAATGGCGAGTGTTGATGAACGACACGTAAGCACACCTCGGCCAAAATGGTGAGTAATAGAACACGAAACGGGCCAAAAATCGGCCAAAATAGTGAGTGTTAATAACCTGCACGTAAGCGCACCTCGGGGTTCAGTAACCATGGAAATTGCTCCTTACCCCAAAACGGTGAGTAATAGTCTATGAAACGGGTCAGAATCGTCAAAACGGTGAGTGTTGATGAACGATACGTAAGCGCACCTTGGGTTTGAGCAACCATAAAAGTCACTCTGGGACCCCAAAACGGTGAGTAATAGTCCACGAAATGGGCCAGAATCGACCAAAACGGCGAGTGTTAATGTCATGCACGTAAGCGCACCTTGGGGTCCATAAACCAAGAAAATCGCTTCGGGACCCCAAAACGGTCAGTAATAGTCCACAAAACGGGCAAGAATCGGCCAAACCTGCGGGTGTTGATCGCCGATAGGTAAATGCACCCCGAGGTTCATCAATCGTGGAAATCGCTCCCAAGACCTCAAAATGGTGAGTAATAGTCCACGAAATGCGCCAAAATCGTCCCAAACTGCAAGTGTTCATGACCTACACGTAAACACAGCTCGGGGATCATTAATCGAGGAAATCGCTCCAGGACCTCAAAAAGGTGAGCAATAGCCCATGAGACGGGTCGAATCAGCCAAAACGGCGAGTGTCGATGACCTGCACGTAATAGGACCTTGTAGTTCAACAAGCAAGGAAATCGCACAGGGACCCCAAAATGGTGAGTAATAGCCCATGAAACGGCCAGAATCGGGCAAAACGGAGAGTGATGATGAATGACACGTAAGCGCATCTTGGGGTTCAGCAACCATTAAAATCGCTTCGGGACCTCAAAATGGTGATTAATAGTCCACGAAACGGGCCAGAATCAGCGAAAATTGTGAGTGTTAATGACGTACACGTAGGCACACATTAGGGTTCAGTAACCATAAA
>NW_021180043.1:0-4978 GCF_002162155.2 Triticum dicoccoides | reverse complement strand
AATTCCAAGATTCAACCACTAGCTAGGAACGGTCATTCCCGCCGTTTTGACCGCATTTTGAAACGGGCATAAAAAATTCAAAAAAAATCAAAAAATTGGGAAACCTTCGCATTGTGTCATCATATGTGGCCAAGTTCCTAGGAAAAATAACAAACTTGTAATACGGCAATTATTATAAAAAAGTGTTCTCAGAAACGAGCTATCATGTGTGGAGATCATTGGCTTTCAAGCCAAATGATCAATCTTATGGCCACATTCATGGCATAGTTTGTTCAAATGATCTCATATTGTGCACAAGAGTGCATATTGGAATGGCAAACAATGTTGTCTAAGGAAGTTTTCATTTTCGTTGGACGAAAAAACCATTTTCCATTTTTTGAGTGCCCGAAAGGAGGTTTTTTTGTGAAGGAACTACCAAATAATTGTTGCAAATTGGACCAAATCATTTTTATAAAATACTAGGCCATATTTAATGCACAATTGACCAAATGGTTGGGTGCAAAAAGTTTTGATCCACCTCTGGTGAAAAAGACAAATTTCCGCCGATTCAGTTGGAAGCGGGTCAAATTTGAACTGCAGCTGCCTCATAGTTTGCTATTTATTTTTTCCAAAAATCATTACTAGGTACATAAGTATATTTTTAATCAAAGAAACACCAACATAATTCCAAGATTCAACCACTAGCTAGGAACGGTCATTCCCGCCGTTTTGACCACATTTTGAAACGGGCATAAAAAATTCAAAAAAATCAAAAAATTGGGAAACCTTCGCATTGTGTCATCATATGTGGCCAAGTTCCTAGGAAAAATAACAAACTTGTAATACGACAATTATTATAAAAAAGTGTTCTCAGAAACGAGCTATCATGTGTGGAGATCATTGGCTTTCAAGCCAAATGATCAATCTTATGGCCACATTCATGGCATAGTTTGTTCAAATGATCTCATATTGTGCACAAGAGTGCATATTGGAATGGCAAACAATGTTGTCTAAGGAAGTTTTCATTTTCGTTGGACGAAAAAACCATTTTCCATTTTTTGAGTGCCCGAAAGGAGGTTTTTTTGTGAAGGAACTACCAAATAATTGTTGCAAAATTGGACCAAATCATTTTTATAAAATACTAGGCCATATTTAATGCAAAATTGACCAAATGGTTGGGTGCAAAAAGTTTTGATCCACCTCTGGTGAAAAAGACAAATTTCCGCCGATTCAGCTGGAAGCGGGTCAAATTTGAACTGCAGCTGCCTCATAGTTTGCTATTTAGTTTTTCCAAAAATCATTTCTAGGTAAATAAGTATATTTTTAATCAGAGAAACACCAACAAAATTCCAAGATTCAACCACTAGCTAGGAACGGTCATTCCCGCCGTTTTGACCGCATTTTGAAACGGGCATAAAAACTTCAAAAAAAATCAAAAAATTGGGAAACCTTCGCATTGTGTCATCATATGTGGCCAAGTTCCTAGGAAAAATAACAAACTTGTAATAGGGTAATTATTTTAAAAAAGTGTTCTCAGAAATGAGCTATCATGCGTGAAGATTCATGGCTTTCATGCCAAATGATCAATCTTATGGCCACATTCATGGCATAGTTTGTTCAAATGATCTCATATTGTGCACGAGGGTGCATCTTGGAATTCCAAACAATGTTGCCTAAGGAAGTTTTCATTTTCTTTGGACGAAAAAATCATTTTCCATTTTTCGAGTGCCCAAAGGGAGGTTTTTTTGTGAAGGAACTACCAAATAATTGTTGCAAAATTGGACCAAATCATTTTTATAAAATACTAGGCCATATTTAATGCACGATTGACAAAATGGTTGGGTGTAAAATGTTTTTATCCACCTCTCGTGAAAAAGACAAATTTCTGCCGATTCAGTTGGAAGCGGGTCAAATTTGAACTGCAGCTGCCTCATAGTTTGCTATTTATTTTTTCCAAAAATCATTTCTAGTTACATAAGTACCTATTTAATCATAAATACATGGTTTGGTGGCGATACGTCGAGGTTTGGGTGGTGGCCGAAGGCCCCAACTCTAGAGCGCGTAAACTCGCATGCCCGCCGCGTGGTCACCGCGTGACCGTGGTGTTGTCATGTGTTCTGGGCGGCCTAGGCATGTCTAGTGGGTTGGGCACTCCCCAGGTAGGTGCTAGGAAGAAACTTACAACATAAGATTCTCACGAGGAGACCGATCGATGCTCAAACATGAATTAGCAGCCAAGTGTTTGATTAGCGGTACGGGAAATGTACAAGGCTAATGGGTGTGAGTTTTGGCTGAGCATAATCAGTTACTAAGGAGACCGTCTTCACAAATTTTCAGCTCAAAAGGAGGAGCCTAGGTGGTACTTGCTTTGCAAACTACCACGCTGGACATGACTACGAATGTTGAAGCTCGGCTCAAAATAATAAATGGATTGAGCTGGCATTTGGTGGAGGATGATTATTTGGGCATAGGAAAGCACTGTAGAAAATGGATACTATTTGGACATGCCAAAGTAGTACTTCCTTCACAATGCTCTTCTATGGACAGAAACTTGGGAAAACTAGTGAGAGAGATTGGATGAATGAAATGAGCTCAAAATTGGTGTAGGTAAGTTACTTAGTTATGGTCATGCGCTGGTAAATTTTCAGATCATTTCGGTAAGCCTAGCTAGTACTTACTTCACAAAGCTTCTCTCGAGGTAGAAATTTTGGAAATTTCCCGAGAAAGATTTACTAGGAAAATTGAGCTGAATATTATCATGTGGCAATGATTTGGGTATGGAAGAGTGCCCGAAAAGTTTGAGGGTAATAGGAGGGGTCTATATAACACTTGCTTTGCAACGTGCCAATTTGGCCATAAAATATAAATTGAACCTGGGCTCACATAGATGATTTGACTGAGCTGCAATTTGGAGGAGGGTGATAATTTGGGCATATGAAGGAACAGTATAAATTTCATGTCATTTAGAGATATAAAAAAGGTACTTCCTTCACAATGCTTCTAGGTGGACAAAAACTTTGGAAATTTGCCGAAGAAGATTTGCTAGGCAAATGGAGCTGAATTTTGTCATGCGGTAATGATTTGGATAGAAAAGAGTGCCGAAAAATACCAAGGGAAATCAAGAATATATAAATAGCACTTCCTTCATAAAGTGTTGTTGTGAACAGAATAGGAAAATGAATATTGTTGAATTAGTTTTGAACTAGGCAAGGAAGGATTTTTACATATTTGATGAAGATATGCCCCAAAGAATTTATAGGAATTTTGGGAATGATAGAAATATAGGTTGCTTCACAACCTAGGGCAAAAATTGCCACATGGACATGACACATAGGCAAAACTGATGAGATGACGCCTAGTCATCACAACACACCACAATCTACAAGGCTATGACCATCTATATTGGTCATTAACAACTAGAAATAAGGCAGCGGACTAGCACTGTTTGCTTTGTGACCATTTCGTGTAAGGAAATTACGACCTTTCTGACCAAAATGGTCGCAATGGTTTAGGGTTTGGAGCCCTCTGAACAGCTTTTGACCAATTGGTCTAAAATGGTCATAAATTTATGACCAATTCTTCGAGGGTCACTGACAGAAGGTCATAAGTTGACATATTTCTTGTAGTGATGGGAGGCAATGACCCTTTTGTGGTAGCGACAGCACTAGTGGAAGACTTCTTTTCCGTCTGCATAGATTCGGTCATCGTACTGCAGATTCCAAAGCCATCGTCGTCGTACTGTGTTCTTTTCCAAGTCAGTCGTGCTCCTTTCCAAGCCATATATTTCTTCTATCGAAAGTTTGGTACCACGAGTCAGAATCATTCACACAAGCATCCTCTCACTGTCACTGAAACCCAGCAATAGGCTAAAATGAATTAATTTGTAGTACGTACTATACTACACTACTAGCGAGCAGACTACCACGAGTAGATCCAAATTTGAACATGTCCACCGTACTCGTACTAGAATGGCATGCATTTTCTCTTAGCCCACCTTTCCATGATTTTTTGTCTATGTTCGCAGAAACATGTTGATTTTTTACTATATTATGGTCAAGTATCAAGACATATATAGCTTGAAAAACGATCTTATATGTGGGGTGGAGGGAGTAATTTGTTAGACATATCAGTTAAACAAGGAAATGTGGGGCGACATAATCAAGATAAAAGATTTCATATGTATTTTTCATTTATAAATGTTCCTTATTATACAAAGAAAAAGAGTGTGAATTAACTCTGGGAACATACACGACCGGCAGGCGCGATGGTTGGGACGAGCACGGCGGCCGAGGCAACGGGCCAGCAGCCGGGGAAGGGCGGACGGCAGGCGCGGTGGTCGGGACGAGCGCGGCAGCCGAGGCGACGGGCCGGCAGCCGAGGACGGGTGAACGGGAGCGATTCATGAAGGTTTCGATGGCAGTTGGCCAACGGTCTTTTGTGTATACAGTGCACCTTCGGATTGTCTCCAAAATCCTTATTTTCACGGGTTTGGTCGGGATGTTTTCTGTGTCCTTTCAAAAAATTTACGGGTCTCAGTTGTTTATGGGTTCTATTCCGGTCGCTTTTTTCGGCTGAAACTGTAAACTGACGGTTATTTTACAGCTTCGTGCATTTTAAAGCCTTATACAATGGGAGGTGTTTAGGGAAGGTGCTTAGAAAAATAAATTAGGCTTTTTTAAGCATCGATGCTTATTTGTACAGAATAGATGCTTAACTAAACGTCTCTTCTATAGAAATAGGCACCGGTGCTTCAGAAAAATTCGATTTATTTTTTTAAGCATCTCTTAAGCACTTTCCATTGTACAAGGTCTAAAAGGTCTGCTAGAGATGCTTTGAAAGAAGCAGAATCGAATTGGCTGATAATTTCAATTACTTGTACAGTGATGATGTTTAGTGGTTTAAATCCTTTTTTCTTTGCGTGGATATGTTTATAGTAGTTAAAGTTATGCATGAACTCGGTATAATATTACAGTACAAACTGGAAATCGCTGTTCAGAAC
>NW_021180042.1:0-1544 GCF_002162155.2 Triticum dicoccoides | reverse complement strand
GGTACACTCCTAACCATGTCTTCCAGGCCTTCCCAGAACTCCCTCTTGGTGTTCTCATTGTGGCCTACTTGCGGGGCATACGCGCTGATAACATTGAGAACCAAGTCCTCAACTACCAGCTTGACCAGGATAATCCGATCCCCACGTCTCTTGACGTCTACCACTCCATACTTGAGGCTCTTGTTGATCAAGATGCCTACGCCATTTCTGTTTGCAGCCGTCCCCGTGTACCATAGCTTGAAGTCGGTATCCTCCACCTCCTTCGCCTTCTGTCCTCTCCATTTGGTTTCTTGGACGCAAAGGATATCAACACCTCTCCTCACCGCTGCATCAACTAGCTCCCGAAGCTTCCCTGTCAGAGACCCTACGTTCCAGCTACCTAAGCGAATCCTCCTAGGCTCGGCTAGCTTCCTTACCCTTCGCACTCGTCGAGTCAAATACGAAGACCCTTGCTCATTTTCCACTACATCCGGGCGCCGATGTAGCGCGCCACTAAGGATGCGACGACCCGATCCTCGCTCACTTGCCACCGTATCCGGATCAAGATACGGCGCGCCACCTGGGGGGTGACGGCCCGGCCCTTGCCCATTTTCCACCACACCCGGGTTCCGATGTGGCGCGTCGCTGAGAGGGTTACGCCCCAACGAAAATCTTTTGGGTTTCATCTCCATAAGAGTGGCTGAGTTTTTACGTTGGCTCGCCAAGCCTATCACAACCCTCCTCCTTTACCCGGGCTTGGGACCGGCTATGTTGAGACAACATAGGCGGAGTTCAGGTGTAACTAACATCCAGGGAAAAAAAATACAAAGTTATCAAAGACTAGAAATATAAAGTTATCAAATGATATGAACAAAAAAAACAGCAATTTGTTTTGTATAACTGCAAATAAGAAAGGTACGTAAACACCTTTTTCCTGATACACTTGGTGAAATCTTAGCAGTAGCAACTTGTTTCATAGCTGCACTGCATGAAAAAAAAATAACCAAATGTTACAAGCACAAACAGTTACCAAGATTGGTAACTCTAAATTATTAGGGGGCATATTTGAGTTATCAATGTTCATCAAAATAAGTTATCAGACAAAAAGAACAAAATAAACAGCGTGTTGGTAGGTGTAAAACATAACTATAGTTTCAGTGCGCATGAAAATAGTGTAGAAAAATAGAAAAGAACTACTGAACATAAACAAAAGTAAGAATGTGAATACATTTTTACTGGTGCAATCTCTGAATCCTTAGATGCAATAGATTGTTTGCCAGATGCCCTGCAAGGGAAATATGAGCAAGTTAGTTATCAGCATGAAATTTCCCAAACTACCATACTCAAACAACCGGGGACTAAAACACTCAAATTTCGATGTAACTTTTCGAGTAGATGATTTTTCATATAAAAAACTTTTTCATCCGAGTTAGTATGCAAAAGTTATGCCCATTTTTTCAAATTCTCGAGAGATTTTGCAAATAAAATCGAAATTCATATTTGCAAATTTTTCCAACAACTAAACCACATATCACATGGGAAACTTATTTTCTTTTATTTTTTTT
>NW_021180041.1:0-2883 GCF_002162155.2 Triticum dicoccoides | reverse complement strand
TGGTAATACCGACGCGTTCTACGCGACTCGCCGGCGACAACCGCCTACCTAGGTCGGGCAGACGCCGGCGCCGTAGTTTCCTCTGCGTGTTGTTCGCCGTCAAGCCTACGGGTAATCTCATCACTATTGTCATGTCCGACCAAGGCAACGAGGTACGCGAGCCGTTAGCATAGTGATTTGAATGGCAACGATTTTTGTTGCCACGATGTTACATGCTATTTTTTATGGATCTTTGATTGTATTTAAACGTGTATAGATGGAGGCGGAAATCGGATATGACGGTGATGATGGCGGTAGCGAGGAGGGATCATTGTCATTCGATGAAGACGACCATGACGGGGATAATTATATGAGTTTGGATGAGTCTTACAGTGGAAATATAAGTGGTCAGCATGTTATCAAGCATATTAAATACAAGCATTCGCGATGACACTAACATGTACTTGTTTTACTTCGCATAGGTAGGAGGGGATGATGACAATGAGGATATGAATGTAGATGACTCATATGCTGGAAGCGGTAGCCATGTGAGTTTAAAATTATGCAGGTTCGTTTAAAGTGACATGAGAAACGCTTCAAAGCTTACATATCTTATTTAAAAATTTCGAAGATGGAGGTGGAAGGGTACTATGAGTGGAATTTTTTTCGATAATGCAAGTGACGAAAACGATATTGATGCATCTTATAATAATAGCTCGACCAAAGTAAGTAGTGCAAAGTGAATATATATATGATAGTCCTCATACAACAACTTACTGACATGTAAGGTTGTTTTATTTTTTCCAGGAAGAGGTTGGTGGGCCGTCCGAAAACGATGACGATGCCAATGATGATGAGTGCAATTTTGACACTGCGTACAATGAATACCAGCAAGATTCACTGGACAGGCATTGGATGGTGATGTCCACGACGTTCAGGTCGGACGAGGAGGCATATGATTTCTATAATGACTATGCGAAAAAACGTGGATTCAGCATTAGGAAGGACAACTTGAAATACGCGAAGGTTCTCAACGCACCTAAGCGCTTGAGGAGGTTTCTCTGTTCGAGGTCTGGAAAACAACAGGCCAAGCTTTGTACCATGGAAGGTAGGAAGCGTAGGCTGAGAGCGGAGACCCAGTGTTATTGTGATGCCCATCTAACTGTGAAGCTTGATAGAGAGCGCTCCATTTGGTATGTCAACAGTTTCAGCGATGATCATAGTCACATTCTTGCTAGACCGGATGAATTTACATATCTCCGGTCTCATAATCAGATAAATGAATACCAGAAGCTCGAGATCTTATCAATGGCAGGTGTTGGGCTCAGAAAACATATGATTTATGACAACATTGTTAGCAGGTATGGATCATATGCAAGATCTGGTTTCGGGAGGAGGAAGCTTTATAACATGTGCTATAGGGAAAAAATGAAGTTGCTAGCAAAGGGTGATGCAGACACTCCGATTGGGATCATGATGACGAGAAAGGCAAGGGATCCAGACTTTTTCTTTGAGCATACTGTTGACGCACAAGGCAAACTGAAGAACATGTTCTGGTGTGATTCTTGATAACCCACAAGTATAGGGGATCACAACAGTTTTCGAGGATAGAGTATTCAATCCAAATTTATTGATTCGACACAAGGGGAGCCAAAGAATATTTTCAAGTATTAGCAGTTGAGTTTTCAATTCAACCACACCTGGATAACTTAGTATCTGCAGCAAAGTATTTAATAGCAAAGTAGTATGGAAGTAACGGTAACAGTGGCAAAAGTAACAGTAGAAGTTTTGTAATAATTGTAACAGTGGCAACGGTAAAGTAAATAAGCAAAGCACAATATGGGAAAAGCTCGTAGGCATTGGATCAGTGATGGATAATTATGTTCGATGCGGTTCATCATGTAACAGTTATAACACAGGGTGACACAGAACTAGCTCTAGTTCATCAATGTAATGTAGGCATGTATTCCGAATATAGTCATACGTGATTATGGAAAAGAACTTGCATGACATCTTTTGTCCTACCCTCCCGTGGGAGCGGGGTCCTAATGGAAACTAAGGGATATTAAGGCCTCCTTTTAATAGAGTACCGGACCAAAGTATTAACACATAGTGAATACATGAACTCCTCAAACTACGGTCATCACCGAGAAGTATCCCGATTATTGTCACTTCGGGGTTGTCGGATCATAACACATAATAGGTGACTATAGACTTGCAAGATAGGATTAAGAACTCACATATATTCATGAAAACATAATAGGTTCAGATCTGAAATCATGGCACACGGGCCCTAGTGACAAGCATTAAGCATAGCAAAGTCATAGCAACATCAATCTCAGAACATAGTGGATACTAGGGATCAAACCCTAGCAAAACTAACTTGATTACATGGTAAATCTCATCCAACCCATCACCGTCCAGCAAACCTATGATGGAATTACTCACGCACGGCGGTGAGCATCATGAAATTGGTGACGGAGGATGGTTGATGATGACGACGGTGATGAATCCCCCTCTCCGGAGCCCCGAACGGACTCCAGATCGGCCCTCCCGAAAGAGATTAGGGCTTGGCGGCGGCTCCATAACGCGATGAAACTTTCTCTCTAATTTTTTTCTCCGTGGAAGCAAATATATGGAGTTGGAGTTGAGGTCAGTGGACGTCCAGGGGCCCACCGAGGCAGGGGGTGCGCTCCCACCCTCGTGGACAGGGTGTGGGCCCCCTGGTGCTGATTCTTGCACCAGTATTTTTTATTAATTCTAGAAAGTTGCTCCTTGGATTTTCAGGTTATTATGAGAACTTTTATTTCTGCACAAAAATAACACCATGGCAGTTCTGCTGAAAACAGCGTCAGTCCGGATTAGTTCCATTCAAATCATGCAAGTTAGAGTCCAAAACAAGGG
>NW_021180040.1:0-2408 GCF_002162155.2 Triticum dicoccoides | reverse complement strand
ATATCCTGTTTTGTATGCTCGAGTAGCTCATGTATCAACTAGGGTTGTCCGTATCTTCCATGTTAGGCGGGTTATTCTCAAGAGGAGTGGACTCCGCTCCTTACTCACGAGATAAATGGCTGGTCATCGGGATGCCCAGTCCCATGCTTTATGCAAACTAAATCAACATAATTGAGAACAAAACTCCCCGTGGGACTCTTGTTAGTTGGAGGCACCCGTTGTTTCGAGCAAGCCATGGATTGATGCTTGTTGGTGGAAGGGGGAGTATAAACTTTACCATTCTATTTGGGAACCGCCTATAATGTGTGTAGCATGGAAGATACCGCCATCTCTTGGTTGTTATGTAGACAATGAAAGTATACCGCTCAAAATATTATTCATCTCTATTTCAAAACCGAGCTCTGGCACCTCTACAAATCCCTGCTTCCCTCTGCGAAGGGCCTATCTATTTACTTTTATGCTGAGTCATCATCCTCTTATTAAAAATCACCAGTTGGAGAGCACTCCTGTCATTTGCATTCATTACTATTAATTTACATGGAGTATGACTTGACTGGATCTCTTTTACCATGAATTACAATGTCTAGTCAGTCCTTGGTCTTTAAAGGTGCTCTGCATTTATGTTTTGCGGTCTCAGAAAGAGCTAGCGAGATACCACCTTGTTATATTATATTATGATTGTTTTGAGAAAGTGTTGTCATCCGAGATTTATTATTATTGCTTGCTAGTTGATTATGCTATTGATATGAGTAAACTTGAGACCTAAGCGTTATTGTGAATGTGGTTAGTTATAGTCTTTGCTGAAAACTTGAATGCTGGCTTTACATATTTACAACAACAAGAGCAAACAGAGTTTGTAAAAGTTTTTCTTTATCACTTTCAGTTTGTCAACTAAATTTCTTGAGGACAAGCAAAGGTTTAAGCTTGGGGGAGTTGACACGTCTTCGTCGTATCTACTTTTCCAAACACTTTTGCCCTTGTTTTAGACTCTAACTTGCATGATTTGAATGGAACTAACCCGGACTAACGCTGTTTTCAGCAGAATTACCATGGTGTTATTTATGTGCAGAAACAAACGTTCTCGGAATGGCCTGAAACTTCACGGAGCAACTTTTTAGAAAATATAAAAAATACCTGCAAAAGATGAAGGCCAGGGAGCCCACCACTTGTCCATGAGGGTGGGGGCGCGCCTGCCCCCCTAGGGCGCGCCCCCCTACCTCGTGGGCCCCCTGGTGCCTCTCCGACTCCAACTCCAACTCTATATATTGTGTTTCGGGGAGAAAAAAATCAGAGAGAAGGATTCATCACGTTTTATGATACAGAGCCGCCGCCAAGTGATGTCTACTACACAACCTTCTTCTTGTAGACGTTGTTGGGCCTCCAAGTGCAGAGGTTTGTAGGACAGTAGCAAATTTCCCTCAAGTGGATGACCTAAGGTTTATCAATCCGTAGGAGGCGTAGGATGAAGATGGTCTCTCTCAAGCAACCCTGCAACCAAATAACAAAGAGTCTCTTGTGTCCCCAACACACCCAATACAATGGTAAATTGTATAGGTGCACTACTTCGGCGAAGAGATGGTGAAACAAGTGGTATATGGATAGTAGATAAAGGTATTTGTAATCTGGAATAATAAAAACAGCAAGGTAGCAAGTGATAAAAGTGAGCGTAAATGGTATTGCAATGATAGGAAATAAGGTCTAGGGTTCATACTTTCGCTAGTGTAAGTTCCCTCAACAATACTAACATAATTGGATCATAAAACTATCCCTCAACATGCAACAAAGAGTCACTCCAAAGTCACTAATAGCGGAGAACGAACGAAGAGATTATGGTAGGGTACGAAACCACCTCAAAGTTATTCTTTCCAATCAATCTATTGGGCTATTCCTATAAGTGTCACAAACAGCCCTAGAGTTCGTGCTAGAATAACACCTTAAGACACAAATCAACCAAAACCCTAATGTCACCTAGATACTCCAATGTCACCTCAAGTATCTGTGGTTATGATTATACGATATGCGTCACACAATCTCAGATTCATCTATTCAACCAACACATAGAACCTCAAAGAGTGCCCCAAAGTTTCTACCGGAGAATCATGATGAAAACGTGTGCCAACCCCTATGCATAGGTTCATGGGCGGAACCCGCAAGTTGATCACCAAAACATACATCAAGTGAATCATGTGGTATCCCATTGTCACCACAGATACGCACGGCAAGACATACATCAAGTGTTCTCAAATCTTTAAAGACTCAATCCGATAAGATAACTTTAAAGGGGAAACTCAATTCACTACAAGAGAGAAGAGGTTAGGAGAAACATAAGATCCAACTATAATAGCAAAGCTCGCGATACATCAAGATCGTACCAAATCAAGAACACGAGAGAGAGAGAGAGAGAGAGA
>NW_021180039.1:0-1730 GCF_002162155.2 Triticum dicoccoides | reverse complement strand
AAAACCTTTTATTGTATCAATTACAACTTTTCTTACGAAAACTTGGTAAGAAAACTTGTTTTGACATCCATCTATAAGATTTCATAATCGAAAAATACAGCTAATGCTAACATGATTCCGACGGACTTAAGCATGGCTACGGGTGAGAAATTCTCATCGTAGTCAACTCCTTGAACTTGTGAAAAGACTTTTTTCCCACAAGTCGAGCTTCATAGACGGTAACATTACCGCCCACGTCCGTCTTCTTCTTAAAGATCCATTTATCTCAATGGCTTGCCGATCATCGGGCAAGTTCACCAAAGTCCATACTTTGTTCTGATACATGGATCCTATCTTGGATTTCATGGCTTCTAACCATTTGTCGGAATACGGGCCCACCATCGCTTCTCCATAGTTCGTAGGTTCATTGTTGTCGAACAACATGATATCTAAGACAGGATTACCGTACCACTCAGGAGTAGTACATATCCTTGTCGACTTATGAGGTTCGATAGCAACTTGATCCGAAGCTTCATGATCACTATCATTAACTTCCTATTCAACAGACGTAGGCGCCACAGAAAACATCTTTCTGTGTTGCATCACTCTCTGGTTGAAGTAAAGGTTCGACAACCTCATCAAGCTCTATCTTCCTCCCACTCAATTCTTTCGAGAGAAACTCCTTCTCGAGAAAGGACATGTTCTTAGCGACAAACAATTTGCCCTCGGATCTGAGATAGAAGGTATACCCAACTCTCACCCTTGGGTATCCTATGAAGATGTGTTTGTCCGCTTTAGGTTCGAGCTTCTCCGGCTGAAGCCTTAAGCATCATAGCCCCAAACATTAAGAAACGACAACTTTGGTTTCTTGCCAAACCAATGTTCATATGACGTCGTCTCAACGAACTTAGATGGTGTCCTATCTAAAGTGAATGCAGCTGTCTCTAATGCATAACCTCAAAATAATAGCGGTAGATCGGTAAGAGACATCATAGATCGCACCATATTTCATAAGGTTTGATTACGACGTCCGGGCACACCATTACCCTGTGGTGTTCCAGGTGGCTTCAACTGTGAAACAATTCCATAATGTCTTAAGTGATTGCCAAACTCATAACTCAGAAAATCCCCTTTTGATCAGATCGTAGGAACATGATCTTATTTTATGATGATTCTTAACTTCACTCTGAAATCGCTTGAACTTTTCAAACGTTTCAGACTTGTGCTTCATTAAGTAGATATACCTATATCTACCCAAATCGTCAGTGAAGATGAGAAAATAGCGATATCCACCGCATGCTTCAATTCTCATTGGATCACACGCATCAGCATGCATGATTTCCAACAAGTCACTTGCCCGTTTCATTGTACCTGAAAACGGGGTCTTAGTCATCCTGCCCATGAGGCATGGCTCACATGTGTCAAGTGATTCAAAATCAAGTGACTCCAAACATCCATCGACGAGTTTCTTCATGCATCTTACGCCAATATGACCTAAGCGGCAGTTCCACGAGAAAGTGGTACTATCATTATTAACTCTACATCTTTTGGCGTGAACATGTGTATTACCACGACCGAGATTCAATGAACCATTCACATAGGGTGCATGACCATGAAAGGTATCATTCATGCAAATAGAATAACCATTATTCTCTAACTTGAATGAATGACCGTATTGCAATGAACATGATCTAATCATATTCATGCTCAACGTAGACACCTGATAACATTTATCTAGGTTCAATACTAAT
>NW_021180038.1:0-1470 GCF_002162155.2 Triticum dicoccoides | reverse complement strand
ACTTAGCACAATTAGGTGAAGCAGGTTCACTAAATGAGTTGAAAGTGCGTTTATTTCCTTTATCATTAACTGGTACCGCATTTTCATGGTTTTCTTCTTTACCACATGGTTCCATTCGAGTTTGGTCGCAGCTAGAGCAGAAATTTCATGATCACTTTTACAGCGGCGACAATGAGCTCAAGTTGTCACATCTAACATCGGTTAAACAGAAGCATGATGAATCGGTCTCCGATTACGTCAAGAGATTCAGAGAAACGAAAAACCGATGTTTTAGTTTGGTGATAACTGAGAGAGACTTGGCAGACCTAGTGCTGAGTGGTTTGAGAACTCCCATTAGAGAAAAGTTAGAAGGCTATGAGTTCTTAAATATTAACCAAGTCTTACAAAGGGCTTTGGCTCAGGAAAGCCGAAGCAAAGATCTCAAAGAAGTGCATAGATACAAAGCCGATCGTCCAAAGATGAATATGGTGGAATATGATAGTGATCACTCGGACGATGAGGGTGATATTTTTGCTACTGAATTTGTTTGGCCATCTAAGGCCAAACCCTTTACTTGCAATGATCTGAAACCGATTCATAAGAATCGTGATGAAGATATGAAGTTTACTTTTAACATTGCTAAGTGTGATAGAATATTTGATACTTTGCTGCAGGCTAAGATTATTAGAATATCTCATACTTTGCCGCCGTTTGAAGAGCTGAAACGGCGTGCTTATTGCAAATATCATAATTCTTTTTCTCATGCTACTAACGATTGCAATGTTTTTCGACGACAGATACAATCGGCCATTAATGATGGACGATTGAACTTTTCTGAGATGCAAGTTGATAAACAGCCCTATCCAATGAACACAATGGATTTAGAAGGGAAGAAGCTGCTCATTCGGCCGGAGGTAGCCGAATCTGCTAATAAAGCTAATGTCATTGTTGGTGAGCCCAGGAAAGACAAGGAGGGTGACAAGGTCTTGGGGAGACATGTTGTGCTTGATAAGCAACCCGATGGCAAGGAAGTGATCAAGATCACCATCAAGAATCCTACACTCGGGGGGCAAACACAGGTGCAGCAGGACACTCGAGTTAAATTTGTCAAGCCCAAGAGTCCAGAAGTTGGCAAATGGAAGAGGAATGAAGCTAAAGTACAACGCAAGCGGATCAAGCCAACTTTTGATATGTTGCTGTCCAAATATGCTAATCAGTCGGCTGGTTCCAGCTCTAACCGGCCACCACACTTGAAGCGACCAAGGTCACCATCGAATGATATGTTCAGTCAGTATGTGAAACCGAGTGGACCAAGGGCGCAGTTTTCAGAAGAGCGGAGGCAATCTGTGTGGAATCGACTTGATTACTCATATAATGGTCGACTGAACATCGGTGACTATCAGTCGGCTGGTCAAAATATGCAACCGAGTGGAAAATATCCTAGTGTAAGAATGCACCCTGGTGGAAGCTATCCAAGTGAGAAAATGTGGC
>NW_021180037.1:0-1100 GCF_002162155.2 Triticum dicoccoides | reverse complement strand
CCACCACCTCAGGTACGAGATGATGTCCATATTCCTAAACTGAAATTGAATATTCCACCATTTGAGGGTAGATATGTTCCTGATATATATCTTACTTGGGAGTTAGAAACTGAACAACGATTTACATGTTTACAATATCCTGAGGAGAGACGAGTTGCTGCTGCTGTTTGTGCTTTCACTAGTTTTGCATGTGTATGGTGGTCTGAACATTGTAGATTATATCCTATTCCAACTACTTGGGCTGCTTTGAAAACTGCTATGCGTACGCGTTGGGTTCCACCATATTATCAACGTGAATTACTTCAAAAATTGCAGCGTTTAAGACAAGGGAAAAATTCTGTAGAAGAATATTATCAGGAATTACAAACTGGCATGATTAGATGTGGTATTGTTGAGGAGAATGAAGCTATGCTTGCACGTTTTCTGGGTGGATTAAATAGAGAGATTCAGACCATTCTAGACTATAAGAAGTATACTAATATCACTCGTTTATTCCATCTTGCTTGTAAAGCTGAACGTGAAGTGCAGGATCGACAAGCATTGGGGCGAACTAACTTTTCTGCAGGCCGACCTTCATCATGGACACCACGTGCATCTTCTACTTCAACTGCACCAGCACCTCCATCCGGTGCCACCTCCAGCCGTGAGACAAGAAAACATGCACAACCACCATTATCTTCCAAGAGAGCACCTGCGGGTCCTGCACAGCGTTCTTCTTCTTCCATGGCATCAACAGGGCACACAAGTGATATTATTTGTCGTCGTTGTAAGGGAGGAGGTCATTATGCGAGGGAATGCAAATCTCCGCGTGTGATGATTGCTACCGCGGATGGTGGATATGAGTCCGCTAGTGACTATGATGAGGAGACATTGGCTCTTATTACACGTGAAGAACATGGTGGAGATGATTCTGATCATGAGACGCAATACATGGCTCCTGAAGACGCTGACAGGTATGAATGTTTAGTTGCTCAACGTGTTTTGAGTGTGCAGGTCACACAAGCTGAGCAAAATCAGAGGCACAATTTGTTCCATACCAAGGGAGTTGTGAAGGAACGTTCTGTGCGCGTCATCATAGACGGAGGGAGCTGCAACAACTT
>NW_021180036.1:0-1166 GCF_002162155.2 Triticum dicoccoides | reverse complement strand
GCTTAATTGGACTTTCACAAAGCACATACCTTGACAAGATTTTGAAGAAATTCAAAATGGATCAAGCAAAGAAAGGATTCTTGCCTGTATTACAAGGTGTGAAGTTGAGTAAGACTCAATGCCCGACCACTGCAGAAGATAGAGAGAATATGAAAGATGTTCCCTATGCATCAGCCATAGGCTCTATCATGTATGCAATGCTGTGTACCAGACCTGATGTGTGCCTTGCTATAAGTTTAGCAGGGAGGTACCAAAGTAATCCAGGAGTGGATCACTGGACAGCGGTCAAGAACATCCTGAAATACCTGAAAAGGACTAAGGATATGTTTCTCGTATATGGAGGTGACAAAGAGCTCACCGTAAAAGGTTACGTTGATGCAAGCTTTGACACTGATCCGGACGATTCTAAATCGCAAACCGGATACGTGTTTACTTTAAACGGTGGAGCTGTCAGTTGGTGCAGTTCTAAACAAAGCATCGTAGCAGGATCTACATGTGAAGCGGAGTACATAGCTGCTTCGGAAGCAGCAAACGAAGGAGTCTGGATGAAGGAGTTCATATCCGATCTAGGTGTCATACCTAATGCATCGGGTCCAATGAAAATCTTTTGTGACAATACTGGTGCAATTGCCTTGGCAAAGGAATCCAGATTTCACAAAAGGACCAAACACATCAAGAGACGCTTCAACTCCATCCGGGATCTGGTCTAGGTGGGAGACATAGAGATTTGCAAGATACATACGGATCTGAATGTTGCAGACCCGTTGACTAAGCCTCTTCCACGAGCAAAACATGATCAGCACCAAAGCTCCATGGGTGTTAGAATCATTACAGTGTAATCTAGATTATTGACTCTAGTGCAAGTGGGAGACTGAAGGAAATATGCCCTAGAGGCAATAATAAAGTTATTATTTATTTCCTTATAATCATGATAAATGTTTATTATTCATGCTAGAATTGTATTAACCGGAAACATAATACATGTGTGAATACATAGACAAACAAAGTGTCACTAGTATGCCTCTACTTGACTAGCTCGTTAATCAAAGATGGTTATGTTTCCTGACCATGAACAATGAGTTGTTATTTGAGTAACGAGATCACATCATTAGTTGAATGATCTGATTGACATGACCCATTCCATTAGCTTAGCACCTGATCGTTTA
>NW_021180035.1:0-2292 GCF_002162155.2 Triticum dicoccoides | reverse complement strand
TCATGAGAATTAGATGGGGCGGTGGATGGATTCCCTTGGCATCTGCTTGATGATTTCCCTTTGTGTAATGTATGATTTAGACAGTTGAAACCTGAAGCTTTCTGTGCGCAGTCCAATCTTACGCATCTTCATTGATCCATTATTGTTAATGGGATTGTGGCAGGGGTGGGTGTGGCACTGTGGCCTGGGTCGCGGCTCGGTTCGGCACGGGGTCGATTACCTAGCACAGGCTCCATCAATTGGATTATCGCGCCTGCTCGGCGTCCTACAGATTCTCTTCTCACGCGTGTGTTTAGCTTAGTTCAATTCGGTGTGAAATCAAGGTTTTACCTTCTAGTAGTAGGAGTAAGATGGCGTGATGAGCTCTGCAGAGCGGTGCAGAGTCCTCCTTCCATGCCAATAATTCAGATTTGTTCTACTACGTAATTGTCATTCATCTGTGCCAGTTCTTGGATGGTCCTGCACGTATGGTTTCGTTTGCTGAATTTACACAAGCCATGCTGAGAATTCTTGCTACTGTATTGCTAATTCCGTCCGTGTATCCATCTTTACTGAATCCTTGTATACTGAATCTGGAAGAAACACTGCCTGAAGAAAACAGAGCATTTATCAGTTCAGAATTCTGCATCCCTTCTTGCCTGACAACACAACCTGCTTGCCAAAATGATACAATACCCTTCATCCTTTTCCAGACCTGAATTTTCAGATTTGTGTTCGTGATGTTTCAAGCAAAGCATCAACTGATGTTCCCCTGACTGACCGCCGCATTCCATTGCAGCAGCAGCAGCCATGAGGTGCCTGTAACAGGCTCATAATAGGAACGAGTGAGGCGAGACGCAACGGCTCGAGATGCTCGGTAACCTCTACGGTGGATTGCCTTGTGTGCTGTGGACAAGGTTAAGGACGAGTGTGAGCGGCTATTGAATTCTACAGTTTTAAACCCCATTGAGAGTGTATATATGCGGCTTCTTTCGATACATTCTCCATGTTATAAGTTTCATGTCATCTCATTCTCTTCTGAAAAAAAGATAACAAACACCGCAATTGTAGTGGTTTCTTGCCATCCATCTAGCTTTTCGGATTTTTGAATCCCCTGTAATTTCTCTGTAAGTATCCCTAGATATATAGGACAAATTAATTCATATGCATGCCAGCTGCATGAACTAAGAGGGTCAGATGCAGAATTCTGTTTAGCTCGACTGTCATGTACATCCGTTCATTTTCTAGATGGACCAAAGGGCACTGGAATTTGGTTTTCTCACGTCTTTTGTTTTTGCTGTTCTCAATTGTATTTGTGTGGAATAGAATCTATGCAAACCATACCATTTTCTCATTCAAAACTAGTCATGACCAATTTATTATGCTTCTCTTTGCTTATACTGTATTTTTTGTTCAGGAATCTGGAGTTCATGTATCATTATCAAACACAAGCTTGTGGAAGGGGTGGGTGTGGCTGGGAGAAAATGTTAAACAGGAAGGGAAGAAGCTGGATCACCACAAACGCCATGGAGGAGAAGCCCACAAATGTAAGTAGCACTACTGCTTTAAAACTCCAAAGATTTTTTTTCCTGAAGCAAAATTTTCATCAAGGCACAAACATCAAGTGTTTGTCACACTTGAAACTAATGTGCCGACGTGGCACAACGCAGTGGATCTCACGAGTTCCACCACCACTCCTCGCCGCCGTCCATGCTCCGACGTCAGCAGGGCCAGCAAGACGGCGACTTCCACTGGCTGTAAGCCATCAAAGCTTTGCATGCGTGAGGCTGGGTTGATGTTGACTTAATCAATCTCTCTGCTGGCGAGGACTTCCTACAGGTAGCACCAACTTAGCTGCTTGTGTACATGTTGATGGATGCTCTGCGAAATATCTCTCACCACTAGGACGATTCGGGATTCAGTTTAACTCTTTACTTTGTTTCTTTGTTAGATTTTTGTGTTTATTGCATTCTGTAGCTTCCTCAAGAAGTAAAATGGTGTTGTGTCTAGTCCTCATTAACTACCTGTTTAGTTCCTTTACAGGAGTAGTTCAGTAATGAGTATATAAATACTCAGGCATTCATTATTTTGTTCATCCTGCAGCTTTGCAAGTATAAGCACCACCATTGTTTAGTTCCCAGGATCTCTTTGCTGTCATGTTGAATTTGGAGGTGATATGTTCTTCCGTTGAGTAACCAATGGTTGGGTTTCAACAACTAACAGTGCTACACCACCTTGATTTTCATGTGGTGTATATGTTTGTAAAGCACTTAGCAATTGGTAAGCCGGTTATCTAGTTAGCAAGCTTATTTT
>NW_021180034.1:0-2002 GCF_002162155.2 Triticum dicoccoides | reverse complement strand
CCTCGAGGTTCGTCGCCCTGCAACAAGAAGAACGAGGAGGAAGAAAGAACAAGGGAGAGACATAAAAGTAAAGATAAAAAGTGGTAGATGATTTGTTCGATTGTATGTTGTTCAATCGGCCGTCACCCCTTAGGTATATAAGAGGCGGCTGGACTTCCCATGCAAGGAAAAGGCTTGGATTTGCGTCCAAAAACCTAGTCAAATTCGGATTGGTTTTGTCCGAACTTTCCAAAACTGTTCGGTTTAAACTGACTACACATTGCGAGTCTTTTTTTGTGGCAGTAAACCACCTCGGATGAAAACGTGCCCAAAAGCATATTTACTCGTTTCGACGATACGAACAACTTTTATGTTGAACGTTTATCGATTTGAAGCCATCTTCTTGGTAAAAACGGTCACGCAAAACATCAGTTTGCTCGCGCTACCCATCAGACATAGCATCTGGTGGGGCGCGCCATATTGCGCCTCCTGACAGAGCTGCATTCCGATAACTTTAAATTTTTCATAAGAAATCGTATTAGGATGTTTTTTATATCAAAATCGATCGTTTCGACGAGACGAAGACAATTCGTGTAGATCATTTTTCCATACAAGGCCTTCTTGAGGGTGTAATCAGCCGAATAGTAGTCTGAATACAAAATCTCAGTACTTCAAACACAATTTCGGTCTTAGAAATGAGATCGGATGGCTATGGCCCAAATATCAAAGTTTCTCCTTTTGACGATACGGAACTTTCTCGCTTTGAGCACTTCTTCATTTGATGCCATCTTAATTGTGTTTTTGACCATGCTAAAATTTGGTGTCAATACATGCCCCCCTATTCCTCGGCAAATATTGTGTGCCGAAAAATAACTTGCACATGGCTTGTTCTAAGGATGATGTCAACAGTTCATCGGCCATTTTTTACATGCTTAGGACGATACGTATATATCGGCCATTTAGATTAGCAACAAAAGTGAAGCAAATCAAACACATGATGATTTGGTAATACCCCTTTCATGATGTAAGAAATTATATTGCATCCATGGATTAAAATAAGCCCATTGAGGGTAACCAATCATACCTGGTGACAAATTCCAAGACATAGGCATCAACGACATTGTTGAACAAACTGGATAATGTGTGGACCGAAGATGTTGAAACCTTCGGCTTGGTCCTTCATAGTTTTCACTATTTTCCTTCTTCACCTTTGCCGCACTTCTTGTAAAGGAAGCTCAAACATAATTCTGATTTTGAATACTTCCTTTGGGAACCCATGCCATGATTCTCTTTTCAAGTTCTTGTGCACTAAGCTTTTGCAACTTCTTCTTTTGCCAATACGATAAGCCGAGTGGGCACCCCAGTTGCGATTTTCTTTGAAGTAATGGCAATTCTTATTTTACCTTGTGCACTCTCAACTTCTTCCCTTCAGATTTGGCACTTGATTGACTTGGCTCATTGCCTTTTGTAGCCAATGTCAACACTTTAATTGGCTCTTTTTCATGGGAGATCATATTTGAAGTGACACCCTTACGACCATCTCTTTTGACGTGGTAGACTTGCCCAACCGCCTCCTTATTCTTCCTTGTGCTCCGGACTGATTCTTTTTTATTGAAACGGTCTTGAACATATGACTGTTCATTGAACGTTGGTCTCTTTGGACCTGCATAATATTGGCGAGATGGTTTATAATAATATGGAGACTGTGTCCTTGTATCATACTTGTCCCATGAGGGATATGGATTTACGTGAGCATAGGGAGGCATCCACGACATTGGCATTGGCGGCCCAAAATAAGGATATGAAAAGTTGCATTCAAATTCTGTTCTTGCCAATATCAAACCTTGGATTTGCGCCTAGGGGGTGATCTTGATGCTTTTGCATTAGTTGGTCGATAAGCACTGTTCTCCTCACTTATCTTTTGATATTTTTCCAATAGTTGCGCGAAAGTGACTTTCGGCTTTTTACCTTTGTTCTTACATCGGCCTTTGTTTTCTTTGGTTGTGCTTGCACCGATCTTTGA
>NW_021180033.1:0-1411 GCF_002162155.2 Triticum dicoccoides | reverse complement strand
AGTTCATAAGGATACTCGGTACAGGTTTCTCAACAACCGGCAAGTCATTCAAGAGCCGGCAAAACCAATCTGCTTCGACCGTAGCTGTATCTAGTGCTGTGAGTTCTGCTTCCATTGTTGACCTCGTTAAGATGGTCTGCTTGCAAGACTTCCAAGAAACAGCGCCACCTCCGTGAGTGAATACATATCCGATCGTGGCTTTTATCTCATCAGCATCTGAGATCCAGTTTGAGTCACTATACCCTTCAAGCACCTTTGGGTGCCCAGTGTAGTGAATTCCATAATTCGCAGTGCCTTTCAAATAACGCAAAACTCTCTCTAAAGCTTTCCAATGCACATCTCCTGGTTTTGAGAAAACTGACTCAATTTGCTAACAGCAAAAGAGATGTCGGGCCTTATAGCACTAGCTAAGTACATAAGCGAGCCAATAATCTGAGAATATTTCAATTGGTCTCTAGCAATTCTTCGGTTCTTTCGAATCAACACACTAGCATCATATGGTGTTGGAGAGGGCTTGCAGTCACTGTAGCCAAAGCGACTCAAGATCTTTTCCACATAGTGAGATTGAATCAATGTAATCCCACCATCATCGTCTCTCAACAACTTGATGTTCAGAATGACATCAGCCACTCCTAAATCCTTCATCTCAAAGCAACGAGATAGGAAATCCTTAACCTCCTTAATAACCTTCAAATTTGTTCCGAAAATCAGTATGTCATCAACATACAAGCAAAGAATAACTCCCTCGCCCCCACCATGGCGATACTACACACATTTGTCAGCTTCATTTACAACAAAGCCTGCAACTGTTAAAGTTCTTTCAAACTTTTCATGCCACGGTTTGGGTGCTTGCTTGAGTCCATACAAAGACTTCAGCAACTTGCACACTTTTCCTTCTTGACCGTCTAGTACAAACCCATCTGGTTGTTCCATATAAATTTCCTCATCCAACTCTCCATTTAGGAAAGCAGTCTTAACATCCATTTCATGAATGAGAAGACCATGTGAGGCATCTAGTTGTAAGGGCATATTTATCCCCAAGATGTTTTGGTGATTGATGACAATGCTTTTGCGGACTAATCCTGTGCGTTGAGTTCTTTCAGAGATTCATCCTTTGGCACGAGATGATTACTTCCCCTCGGTGTTCTATTCAAGACTGTGTAGCTCCTTTCGTTTCTCTGCTGGTGGTCTAGTTTCGTAGGAGTCACCGTACTATCAAGAGGGGACCTGCTTTGGTAAGGCTAGGGTGGAATCAACACGTACACATCCTTATCACACCCGTTGCTTCTTTCCGCTTCATTGGAGCCATCTTTCCTTAATCTCTGCCTGCCTGTCCTGTCCCAGTGGTAGTACCGTGGTCTTCAGCGGTAGTACCGCCGAAGCTCGTCAAGCGGTAGTACCGCTCCCTGAG
>NW_021180032.1:0-2323 GCF_002162155.2 Triticum dicoccoides | reverse complement strand
AAGCAAGCAATAGATACAACACAAGTAAGCTTGCAAAAGTAAAGGCACGAGATAACCAAGAGTGGAGCCGGTGGAGACGAGGATGTGTTACCGAAGTTCCTTCCTTTTAAAGGGAAGTACGTCTCCATTAGAACGGTGTGGAGGCACAATGCTCCCCAAGAAGCCACTAGGGCCACCGTAATCTCCTCACACCCTCACACAATGCGAGATGCCGTGATTCCACTATTGGTGCCCTTGAAGGCGGCGACCGAACCTTTACAAACAAGATTGGGGCTATCTCCACAACACTTGGAGGCTCCCAACAACACCACGAAGCTTCACCACAATGGAGTATGGCTTCGAGGTGACCTCAACCGTCTAGGGTGCTCAACACCCAAGAGTAACAAGATCCACTAGGGATAAGTGGGGGGAATCAAATTTCTCTTGGTGGAAGTGTAGATCGGGGCCTTATCAACCAATCCCGAGCAAATCAACAAGTTTGATTGGCTAGGGAGAGAGATCGGGCGAAAATGGAGCTTGGAGCAACAATGGAGGTTTGGGGGAAAGAGGTAGGTCAACTTTGGAGAAGAAGACACCTATATATAGTGGGGGAAACAATCCAACCGTTACCCACCAACCAGCCACGCACAGAGCGGTACTACTGCTTGGGCAGGGCGGTACTACCGCTGATAAGCGGTACTACCGCTCCCTCCCAGCGGTACTGCCGCGCTGACGAGGGAAGCAGGGTCCTGGCCCCAGAGCGGTACTACAGCGGAAGTATCGGCGGTACTACCGCTTGGAGCGGTACTACCGCCCCTACTGCCGCTACTAGTACCGTAAAACCCGACACGAAAAACAGCAGTCGAGAATTGAGGCGGAAGTAGCCTGGAACCACTGCGGTACTACGGCCGAAGCTCACAAGCGGTACTACCACTCAGGGAGCGGTACTACCGCTTGACGAGCTTCGGCGGTACTACCGCTGAAGACCACGGTACTACCACTGGGACAGGACAGGCAGGCAGAGATTAAGGAAAGATGGCTCCAATGAAGCGGAAAGAAGCAACGGGTGTGATAAGGATGTGTACGTGTTGATTCCACCCTAGCCTTACCAAAGCAGGTCCCCTCTTGATAGTACGGTGACTCCTACGAAACTAGACCACCAGCAGAGAAACGAAAGGAGCTACACAGTCTTGAATAGAACACCGAGGGGAAGTAATCATCTCGTGCCAAAGGATGAATCTCTGAAAGAACTCAACGCACAGGATTAGTCCGCAAAAGCATTGTCATCAATCACCAAAACATCTTGGGGATAAATATGCCCTTACAACTAGCTGCCTCACATGGTCTTCTCATTCATCAAATGGATGTTAAGACTGCTTTCCTAAATGGAGAGTTGGATGAGGAAATTTATATGGAACAACCAGATGGGTTTGTACTAGACGGTCAAGAAGGAAAAGTGTGCAAGTTGCTGAAGTCTTTGTATGGACTCAAGCAAGCACCCAAACCGTGGCATGAAAAGTTTGAAAGAACTTTAACAGTTGCAGGCTTTGTTGTAAATGAAGCTGACAAATGTGTGTAGTATCGCCATGGTGGGGGCGAGGGAGTTATTCTTTGCTTGTATGTTGATGACATACTGATTTTCGGAACAAATTTGAAGGTTATTAAGGAGGTTAAGGATTTCCTATCTCGTTGCTTTGAGATGAAGGATTTAGGAGTGGCTGATGTCATTCTGAACATCAAGTTGTTGAGAGACGATGATGGTGGGATTACATTGATTCAATCTCACTATGTGGAAAAGATCTTGAGTCGCTTTGGCTACAGTGACTGCAAGCCCTCTCCAACACCATATGATGCTAGTGTGTTGATTCGAAAGAACCGAAGAATTGCTAGAGACCAATTGAAATATTCTCAGATTATTGGCTCGCTTATGTACTTAGCTAGTGCTATAAGGCCCGACATCTCTTTTGCTGTTAGCAAATTGAGTCAGTTTTCTCAAAACCAGGAGATGTGCATTGGAAAGCTTTAGAGAGAGTTTTGCGTTATTTGAAAGGCACTGCGAATTATGGAATTCACTACACTGGGCACCCAAAGGTGCTTGAAGGGTATAGTGACTCAAACTGGATCTCAGATGCTGATGAGATAAAAGCCACGATCGGATATGTATTCACTCACGGAGGTGGCGCTGTTTCTTGGAAGTCTTGCAAGCAGACCATCTTAACGAGGTCAACAATGGAAGCAGAACTCACAGCACTAGATACAGCTACGGTCGAAGCAGATTGGTTTTGCCGGCTCTTGAATGACTTGCCGGTTGTTGAGAAACCTGTACCGAGTATCCTTATGAACT
>NW_021180031.1:0-1042 GCF_002162155.2 Triticum dicoccoides | reverse complement strand
TGACGTCACCGTGACGTGGTGCTGACGCCATAAATCATTTCTGGATTTATTATTATTTCAGGAAATTTCAGAAAATGCCCTAAACTTCAATAAATCATAGAAATTCAACCGTAACCCCAAATTAAATAATTTATATATGAAAAATTATCAGAAAAATTCAAGGAATCCATCTGTACCATTTCCATGCATGTTAGAACAACTTATAGCTGCTGTATAGCACAAATCAATTAAATGACATTTGAATAATCACATATGGAGTTTGAATTTGAATCTTGTATTCAAACCAACCCCATTTAATCTGTTGCTAGTTGCATTAGCTCAAAACACATTCATATTGCCATGTCATAAGCATGCATCATATTGTGCATTGCATTGATCGTGTTTCTTCTGTGTTTGCCGGTGTTGTTCTCCCTCGGTAGACGTTGTACCGACGATGTGATCGTTGACACTGATGAAGACTCAATGTTATCTTCAAAAGTGCCAGGCAAGCAAAACCCCCTTGTTCATTCTGATACAATCCCACTCTCTCGCTCCTGCTCTCTTTTACTGCATTAGGACAACAACGATTCATCTGTTACTTGCTGCGGTAGCTGAACCCCTTTATCCTTTGCATGACCTGTCATTCCACAGTAAATAGATGAAACCCACTAGTATGAGTAGGAGTTGTTTGAGCCATGTTGTGCCTACTCATTCATGTTTGTTTGTCATGCCTGCTACTGCTTAGAGTTGAGTCAGGTCTGATTCATCGGGGATGAATCAGAGGTGTGTGAACATGTCCTACTATGTGTGAGCTAAGTGTGTGAACACGATTTGGTAAAAGGTATCGGTGAGAGGCCATGTAGGAGTACATGGTGGGTTGTCTCATTGAAGCCGTCCTCAGGAACTGAGTTCTGTGTTTGTGATCCATGATTCAGCTACTACCATACATTGGGCCCTGAAATATGACCCCGCTCGACTTCTTATTCACCCTTGTCCTCTGTCCAGGAGTTGCAAGTAGTTTCTGGTGTTTGTAGTATGCTGGAGGCCGTGGACAGCGCTGACC
>NW_021180030.1:0-494 GCF_002162155.2 Triticum dicoccoides | reverse complement strand
ACTATGAACAAAAAAATCTATTAACAGAAAAAAAACTAACATAATATGAACAAATTAATTACTACACATATCTAGTCTAACAAAAAAAATCTATTAACAGGAAAAAATCTAACATAATATGAAGAAATTAATTACTACACATATCTAGTCTAACAAAAAAAATCTAACTAATCTAACAAAAAAATCTAACATAATATGAACAAATTAATTACTACACATGTAATCTAACAAAAAAATCTAATCTAACAAAAAAAATCTATGAACTACATATCTAAATTACTACACATCTAACCTAACAAAAAAAATCTACGAACTAGAAAAAGAATCTAAAAATAATCTAACAAAAATAAAAATCGATGCGGCGCGGTGCAGGGGTGACGACGGGCTCGGGGCGGCGCGGGGCAGGGGCGACGAGGACAGCGGGCTCGGGGGCGGCGACGGGGACGGCGGGCTCGGGGCAAGGGCGATGGCTGGCGACGACGATGTCGGGGCGC
>NW_021180029.1:0-1249 GCF_002162155.2 Triticum dicoccoides | reverse complement strand
CACCTCCACTTGGGCCCATTGGCCTTGTACGACCTAGATTTAGTTTTAGGCTGCCTTGGGACGTCCTCCCACCTCCTTGGCCGCCACCCCTTGCTCCTATATAAGTAGATCCATCTAGTAGCTTTTCCTTGGGATTTGTTTAGTTAAAAGTTAGCCATTGCAACTTCGTGTACTTCGTTTGTGTCCAACGACCAGACCAAGACCGCTTACGGATCCCCACCATTATCAATACCTCATATATATTTGCAATATTCAGATTGCTTTATCATATTCTTGCTCGTTCTTCGATTGTTTGCAGGAATAGACCTTCGTGGTCAGGCTGACCGTGCTTCCGGCATCGTCAGTAACCTCAGGAGATTGGTTTAGCGATTGCTAAGGCGCAACGTCGTGCATGTTTGTAGTCGGATCGTCAAAGTCGTCTCCACCAAATCGATAGTTATCATCTCATCGAAAGATCGGACACCCCCGTCTCCATCATCTTTAGAAGAAAGTGAAGATGATTTTATGGATAGATTTTGGGGAGGATTAAACCGTGATATTCAAGAGATACTAATTCATGAAGAGTGTTATCCTATGGACCATTTGTTTCATCTTGCTTGCAAAGCTGAACAGGAAATAAAACGACGTGTTGGCCACGAGGAGAACAAGCGCACGGTGCACATTCCAAGAGTTGATATGATTGTTCCTTCAACTACTAGGCATACTATGACAACCACATCCGTTGTTATCAGGACTACATCGCCTCCACCATGTGACACATCGGCCCCGAGAGTGGCTACATCATCTGAGTTGATCATAAGAGGTAATGACAAAGGTACTGATCTTCCATCTCTACATGAGAAAGATGAATGCCTTGTCAATTTGAATGCACCATCTGATGAGCTACCCACTACTTTGATCACACCACCTATTTTAGAGGACTACGTTGATAATTTGACTTTGCCATGTGATCAAACAACTGAAATACCAACAATTTTGAGTGCACCCATTGAATTAACTATTGATGCAAAAGAACCAATGTTTAATCATTTTGATATGACCTCTAATCTTGGTGATGATTCTGTGTTGAATGACTTATTGCATGTTTGCTTATTTAAGCATGTTGTAGCATGTAAATTTGATGCAAGTAAGGTTTATTCACCAATGTTGGGATGGTTTAATGATGAACATTGTCAATCTTTTGAAATGAGTAAGAGCTTCACTTATATGTGCAAACTGAGTTGTAATATTTTCATGCCTTCTACTTCTT
>NW_021180028.1:0-680 GCF_002162155.2 Triticum dicoccoides | reverse complement strand
GAAAATATTGGACAGAGATAAAAATCAAACCAATATTTTTAAGAGCTCATAGGTATTTATTTTGGGCATTTGGAATTAATGCATAAATATTTGCATTGGAAATATATTAGTTATATATATTAATATATGTCCAAAAATTATGCCACCTGTTGGGGAGCTCTGGAATAATATATCTAGCTCCTGCAAAAATTGGCATAAGATAATAAAATGATTTAATATTTTATTTAAATCAAAACAAATGTCAGAAATTAGAAAACAGAAATAAATAAAAGGAGAAGCTTACCTGGGGCTCCTCCCTGTGCAGCCCAGCAGCAGCTGGCCGGCCCAGCCAGCAGGCGGCCCAGCCCGCCTCCCTCCTCTGTCGTCTTCGTCCTCGACAGAGGGAGGGGAGTGTGCCCGGCGCGCGCGCGCGCCACCTCGCCACGCCACCAGCTCGCCTGCCTGCCTGCCCCTCCCCTCCTCGTCTGGATGGCCTGGAACGACGCCACGCCCCCCCCGTACTCTCTCACTCTCCCCCGGTTCTTCCTCTCCTCTCCCTCGCTCTCTCTCTCCCGTGTCCGAACGCACCGTCGCTGCCGTTCACCATAGCCGCCGCCACCGGCCTCCCCTCGCCTCCCCGACACGCTCCCCAGCTCCGCCGCGACCCCCTCTACCTCCTCGTCAAGCCACAAGACGCCAGA
>NW_021180027.1:0-1504 GCF_002162155.2 Triticum dicoccoides | reverse complement strand
ACCATGTTCAAGTAGGGATTACAACGGGGTGCGGGAGAGTGGACCGCGTAAAATAGATGAGGATGGTGATGATGATGGTGATGTTGATGAAGACGATCACCGTGGCGATGATTCCCCTCCCGATGGCACTCCGGTGCCACCGAGAGAGAGGAGGAGAGGTTCTCCCCCTTGTGCTTCCTCCTCCATGGCTTCCCCCCTCTGGTCCTTGGCCTTCATGGTGATGATGGCCCCTCCGGGATCCTCCTCCATGCCCTCCGGTGATGATGGCCCCCTCCGGCAGGGTGCCGGAGAGGGCCTAGATTGGTTTTCGGTGGCTACGGAGGCTTCTGGCGACGGAACTCCCTATCTAGGTTCCTTTCTGGAAGTTTTGGGTTATATAAGAGGTGTTGGAGTCAGGAACAAGGCAGGGGGGTCTCCGGGCTGTCCACGAGGCAGGGGGCGCGCCCAGGGGGGTGGGCGCGCCCCGCACCCTCGTGGGCAGCCCGAGACTCTTCTGGCCCAATTCTTTTACTTCCTGGCCTTCTTCTGGTCCAAAAATAAGCTCCGTCAAGTTTCAGGTCAATTGGACTCCGTTTGGTTTTCCTTTTCTGCGATACTCTAAAACAAGGAAAAAACAGAAACTGGCACTGGGCTCTAGGTTAATAGGTTAGTCCCAAAAACCATATAAAATAGCATATAAATGCATATAAAACATCCAAGGTTGATAATATAATAGCATGAATACTTCATAAATTATAGATACGTTGGAGACGTATCACACCCTCTGAATGTAGTCTCCGAGACTGTCATCGACTCGAAGCAGTCGACGGGAGTCTTAGACCGTTTTTCTTTATTGTTTTTCACTCGGATTAGCCGGTGATTTCTCCAAGTTTGATGGTTTTAGTGGGGGCATACTGAGTGCACCCGGTGGGTGTTGTCCCCGTGACTGTCGTCGACTGCACTAGGCGCCGGAAGTCTTAGAACTTCTGGTGTTTTGGCACTAAGCACGATTGTGACTCTTTTTTTGTGGACCGTCTTGGTGGACGTCATTTAGTGAGGGCACACCGAGTGCACCCACTGGGTGTAGTCCCCGAGACTGCCACTGATTGCGAGCAGTTGGCGGGAGTCTTTAGAACTGCATTTGTTTGTTTAGCACTCGGAGTGCAACCTTCCACTCGGTCGGATGGTTTGGTAGATTGTAGGTGTGTTCGGAAGTCTCTAATTGATCAAGCTTGTTCCTTCCATGGGAGGATTAACTCCCGTATTTGGTACTGGTCAAGCTTGTTTCTTTTTTGGCGGGTTTTACTTTGATATTTGGTATTGGTCAAGCTTGTTCCTTCCTCAGAAAGGTTTTTTGTCTCCCATCCGACTAACTTTTGTTGTTTTGTAAGAGAGGGCTTGTGAGCTTGGTGCCCCCTATGCCATGTTGGAGAAGGAGGTGTTGCAGCTCCGAGTGGACCTGGAAGCCGAGAAGCACAAAAATGAGTGCCTTGAGAAGGAGAAGTGTGCCTTAGGAGGTTGGTCT
>NW_021180026.1:0-1114 GCF_002162155.2 Triticum dicoccoides | reverse complement strand
TTTTGAGCTTGAATGTGATGCTAGTGGAATTGGATTAGGAGGTGTGTTATTACAAGATGGCAAACCTGTTGCATACTTTTCTGAAAAATTGAGTGGGCCTAGTCTGAATTATTCTACTTATGATAAAGAATTATATGCTCTTCTTCGGACTTTAGAAACATGGCAACATTATTTATGGCCCAAAGAATTTGTTATACATTCTGATCATGAATCTTTGAAACATATTAAAAGTCAAGCTAAACTGAATCGTAGACATGCTAAATGGGTTGAATTCATTGAGACTTTCCCTTATGTCATTAAACACAAGAAGGGAAAAGAAAATGTTATTGCTGATGCATTGTCTCGTCGCTATACTATGCTTTCACAACTTGACTTCAAAATATTTGGTTTAGAGACCATCAAAGATCAATATGTGCATGATGCTGATTTTAAAGATGTAATGCAGAATTGTAAAGATGGAAGAATGTGGAACAAGTTTGTTGTTAACGATGGATTTGTGTTTCGTGCTAACAAGCTATGCATTCCAGCTAGCTCCGTTCGTCTTTTGTTGTTGCAGGAGGCGCATGGAGGAGGATTAATGGGACACTTTGGCGTGAAGAAGACGGAGGATGTACTTGCTACACATTTCTTTTGGCCAAAGATGAGACGGGATGTTGAGCGTTTTATTGCTCGCTGCACTACATGTCAAAAAGATAAGTCACGACTCAATCCTCATGGTTTATATATGCCTTTGCCTGTACCTAGTGTTCCTTGGGAGGATATATCTATGGACTTTGTTTTAGGTTTACCTCGAACAAAGAAGGGGAGGGATAGCATATTTGTTGTCGTGGATAGATTCTCGAAAATGGCACACTTTATACCATGTCATAAAAGCGATGATGCTGTTAATGTTGCTGATTTGTTCTTTCGTGAAATTATTCGCTTGCATGGTGTGCCAAATACTATTGTTTCAGATCGTGATACTAAATTTCTTAGCCACTTTTGGAGATGTTTATGGGCTAAGTTGGGGACTAAACTGCTTTTTAGTACTACTTGTCACCCCCAAACTGATGGACAAACTGAAGTAGTCAATAGAACGTTGTCTACTATGCTTAGGGCTGTTTTGAAGAATAAT
>NW_021180025.1:0-835 GCF_002162155.2 Triticum dicoccoides | reverse complement strand
CTAACCATCTGACCGACAGGGCCCACGCGTCAGTGACCCTGGGGGGTCAAACCTCAGGTCGGACAGGTCAAACCCCACCGGCGACATGACGCCGGCGAGGCCCGAGACGGCGGCGAAAGTGCTTTTTGCCATTCCGGCAACCAAATGGACGGCGGAAGGCATCTACGTGTTGCTGAGGTTGAGCCGCGACTATTGGTGGTGGTGGTTGGGCTCGGGGTGGCCGGAGTTGACGGCGGCGAGCTCGGCTGCGGCTGCCGGAGTTCGGGTGCGGTCGGAATCGACGTTGCAGGGGGCTTGGGGAGGCGTTAGTGCGCGCTACGTGCTCCTAGTGAGGTGTGGAGCACGATGGTGTGCTCGGTTGGGTGCTACGGTGACCGTGGCCACGACGGCGACATCGCCGGCGGCGTGGAGCTCTCGGCCAAGGTGGGGCTAGGGCCTAGAGGTCGAAAGAGACCAGGGGAGAAGGGGGAAACTATCCGGGGGCTCACCGCGGGGCTGCAGAGGTGGTTAGCGGGCTCGGGGACGCGCTGGAGACGACGAATTCGACGGCGACGATGATCGGAGCCCGAAGAGGGGAACGGCGGCGTGGCGGCGATGCAGGGCTTCCGGGGAGCTGTGGAGCGGTGGGGAGGAAGAGGGAGTCGAGGCGGAGCTCCTGAGCTAGTCGGGGAAGCGAGGGGTGGCCGGAGATGGCTGCTATGGCGAACGGCGGCGACGGTGGTGTTCGGCCGTGTGAGAGAGAGAGCGAGGGAGAGGAGGGGAGAGCCGGGGGAGAGTGAGAGAGAGCAGGGGGGGATCGGGACGGCCTGCGGGAGTCGTCCACGCGGCCAGGAGC
>NW_021180024.1:0-1171 GCF_002162155.2 Triticum dicoccoides | reverse complement strand
AAGATAAAAGCTTACCTGACTTAGTTCGTTCTAAAGGGATATTCTTGTGTAGTGAGTGTTGAAGAAAGATGATATCTTCATCGATTGGTCCCTGTGATCAGTTGCTGGACCTATTGTCTTATCAATCCTTTGATTTGAGTGTGGGCTATCGTCAAATCAAGTCAGAACCAACGATGTTCGTAATGTTGTCTTACTCGTGGTTGATCCCTCGAGCATACGCCATTATATCTTTTGGGTCTGACCAATGCTATCACCGTGTTCACATGATGGTGGAAGTCCAGTGATATGGAAATTCCGATGAGTTGTTGTTGAGCCCATTGACAACATCCTTAACTTCTCCATGATGTTGTTGAACATTAAGTTAGTGTTGGAAACTTTTGAAAGCATTTTCTTCATGCTAGCTCATGAAGTATATATTTGGATGAAAGAAGTGACTTCCTTTGATTCACGTGCATTTGATGTAAGTTGCCGCCGTGAATTTGAGAAAGATTGTTTTGTTTCCTTTGTAATCATCCCAAATCAGTCATGCACACGTGCGAAGTATTCTGTAGTCTGGAGACTTGCAACCTTCATTCTATATGTGTCCCTAGCACACTAAGCCACTGATTGACTTGTTCAAGGAAAAGAAGTCTATGCTTGGGATCTAATCCATGGACTTGCGTAAAGGCTTCGATATCCTCGATTATGGTTCCCCACCTGAACTTGGTAGTGTTTGATTATAAGACTACTACGTGGCCATGCTTGTCTGGGACAACGTGTTCACATGTTAGTAGCAGAACCAGCTCATGTTTGGAGCTTGCTATCGTAGTTCATTCCCGAGAATCTCGTAACGTCATCTCATCGATTTGTGTTGCAAACTTTCGTTTTTCTTCCTAGACTCGATGAGTCTGGAATATCCTGACACCAACCAGATCTGAATCTCAGGCAGATATGATGGTTTGGAACATTTCCCAAGAAATATAATATTGGTCTCACGATAACCGGTAAAGTGGATGTCGTGGCCAACACACCCCGCCGGGAGACCTAATATCGTAGTATCTTGATTGAGGAAGTTGGCCACCTCCCCATAAGGATTTCCTAGGATTTACCTCCGTAACTGTTCCTTATGGATTCTATTGCTCCCGAAGTCCGACCTTTACTTGATGTTCTAGTTATCAAACCATATCTATGA
>NW_021180023.1:0-1561 GCF_002162155.2 Triticum dicoccoides | reverse complement strand
GGGGGGGGGGCAATCTGTTGAAACAAAAGAAAAAACTTTGATAAACTTTCCTTGATTTGTTCATAGTCCGCTCATAGACTTTCTGTTGCTCCATTCTAAATGTAACTTTTTTATGTCGTGTCCAATGGCATATCCTATTTCATCGTAATCCGCCGTGGTCCTTGGCCGGACACGTGTCGAAATGCGGAGGGGCACTCAACTTATGACCATATGAGAGGCACATATTCAGATAGTTTTCGAATATCAGAGAAAACGATAACCAAAAAAAAAATGTTAGGCAAAAAATAGCCGGAGACATTAATTTTGTAACCACCGTTATGCCAAAATCGGTAACGGCCATTCTAGCATAAAACATATTTTTATTTAAATAACTACGTTGCGTGGTCACGTGCCAAAAGAGGGAAGGGCCCACACTATCTGAACAAATTTCCGATATATACTCTTTTGCTCAATTCCGAATCCGATTAAAGAGGGGGGCCCGAAGTAAGGTCACCGGGCGTTCTTTTTTGCATTGTAATCAGACATTTGGTACACGCCTGACACATGCCAAAAGACCGAGTAGCACCCAAGTCACAAACAAATACGTAAAAGGTACATTCTTATACTCCCTCTGTTTTAAAATATTGTGTGTCCTCGGTTTCCATGCTTTAATTTTGATCATAAATTTAACTAACGGGGTCGACTGTAACGGAAGCAAAAATTATACCAGTAAATTCGTATTCAAAAGAAGTTTTCAATTACATACTTTTTGCTCCCGCCACAGTCGATCTCGTTGGTTAAATTTATAGTCAAAATTGATCCCTGAAAAACACGGGCGCACTATATTTTGAAATGGAGGGAATACAGTTTTCCAATGTCAAAGCGTAGATAGATGCACCTGGATTGGGGGTGTGGCGGAATCACCATGGACACTGTGCGTTGAGCTTGATGTAAAGTGAAGAAGAGAGGGGAACGAACAGAGGGAAAACTGGATCCACATAGGGCTACGCTTGGGGGGGCATTTGATTTCTTGCCACGATTTACTTTGGAGTTTGACGATTTGCCACTCCTTATATCGTAATTGCTTTTTTGCCATTCCTTACTTGGGACTTGGAAGATCTGCCCCTGCCCATGGATAAACCCGAGATTGCCCTTGCCCCCGCCATTGACCACTCACGGGTTATGGATAAGAGACGACGGCGGCGACTAAATACATCAACGGGGCGCTCTGCTCCATCTCCTCCGGCGGCACGTTGCTCCGGTGACCTCCTACTCATCCTCTCCAAATTTCGCCCTGCCCTGCTACCTCCCGATTGACAGGTACAGGACACGGAGAGAAGCTCGTTCCCCATCTCCCTCACCTAGCCCCGCGCCCCAGCCACCAGTTTCTCGTCGCCGGCAGCGCCGCCGACCTCCTATCCCTCAAACTTGCCAAGATAACCAGCACCCAAATGCCCCGTCGCGCGTGCCTTCGAGCTGCGGGCAACTCGGTGCCGGAGCCCACCCTCCCTGTCCTTCGCGCGCCTTCGACAAGGGGAGGCTTTCCGTGTTCCCTGCACAAGCCCGGAGCGGCACCTAGGGC
>NW_021180022.1:0-938 GCF_002162155.2 Triticum dicoccoides | reverse complement strand
AAAAAACTTGGCAAACATGGAACTAAGAGGACCAATATGACTCGGAAAATATAAAAGATGATAGCTATATAAAATAATAAATATTGGTGTAGGTTTAGAAGTTTTCACTGGAAATAGGAATTCAGTTCCTCCATATCTATCTATTTGTGAAGTTACTATCACTTTATTAGAATAATAGACGGGCGCAGCAACGCGCGCCAATCATGATCTACTAGTAGAGAGAAATGAGACCCCGGGAGACAAAGTTTTGTGTTTGTGTGAGAGAAAGAATTCCACACGGAGAATCATAGTTAGAGACACATAGCAGGGAGTGAGATATACTTAGAGAGAGATAAAGTGATGAAGGTCGAGGGAGAGAGTATCGCCAGTGTGTTGCGAAGATAAAAGATCATTGTCAACATACAGGTAGCACAAGAGATACCCGAGAGACGATGAACGCGTACAGGTCTAGAGAGACACTCCTATATAAGCATGAGTGATAGCTATATAAGATGAATATCTGGATGATGAACGTGTACAGGTCTAGAGAGACACTCCTATATAAGCATGAGTGATAGCTATATGAGACGAATATCTGGATTAAAGGGAATTCAAATATTTAAACTGGAGATCACGACATCGATAATATCAAAACACAAATTGGTGTATCAAACATGCATATTCATTTGAATTTGGGGACACGTGTAATGTTATATAGTTTATTAATATTGGTGATCCATAGATTCTTTAATTGGAAACAATGCATGGTTTATATGCAATTAATGTCTAAATGGGATTACACTATAGGTTGCGCTTGTGAAACACATACATGTTTGAGAAGTAAAAAAACCGCATGAAACACACATTAATTGGAGACAGTTAGCCAGGAATGCATACATTGGAGTTCAACATAAAGTGGTTTCAAATATTTGAAAATCCAAATTGATGGATACAACCTT
>NW_021180021.1:0-1385 GCF_002162155.2 Triticum dicoccoides | reverse complement strand
CACAGACACGCATCCGTCATGCTCCCCCAGCGTCGAGGGTCACTGCATCCTTGGTGCGCCGCCGCTACTGTCATAGCTCCCAGGCATCACCGATTCAAGCAAATCCGATGGCCGCTTTCAGCAAACCACTTGCCCAGTTGCAGCAAAAGTCTGGTCTCACCCGCGTCGTAGGCTCGCTCGCAGGATTTGGGGTATTGTTAAAAGTGCGTAAGCGCCATAGGTCTTTTTTTTTCGTGTCACACCGTTGCTAGACATCAGAACACATTCCTTTTAGAAAACCTTACCAGGATATCTGCGGTCAATCAGGAAATGGAACCCGCCTTATTTTTTTCCACATACAAAGTAGTGTTTAGGAGGGGAACCAATTGAGGAGTGCTCCTTCGGCAGCACTTCCAACGATCACTTTGGGTGGGCTGAGAGCTAGCCACTTGCACGCTCTCAATCGCTGCCACGTGTCACGCTCTGTGCGCTCCTTCTGGATTTTATTATTTTTATTTTTTGCACGTGTTTTTGGCTTTTTAGATTGTTTTTTCGGGTTTTTTTTGGGTTTTTCGGTTTTCCACCAGTCACTCTTAGCTTTTTGACAACATTTTTCAAAAAAACGTGATTTGCACAAAAAAACACATTTTTTATTTTTGTACCTTCCGTGAGAGGTACGGATTTGCTTCCACGAGAAGCACGCTTTTGTTTCCGCGAGAGGTACGACCGTGCCTCTCTGAAACGGGAAAAATGCGTTTTTTTCCTTGCGCGAGAGGCATGTCACGTTTGTGCCTCTCGAAAGCGGAAAAGAAACGTGGAGTACAGAAGGAAAACAGAGCCCAATTCGCAGAAATTGTAGGAACAACCTACAGGTCAGTTTTGTAATAGCCAATTAAAATAAGATATAAACATTCTCAGAAAGACATTGTTCAGTCCAATAAACATATTCGAGGGTTGAGACACGGCATGACCATGTTTGTCCAAAAACAATTTGAATCAGCATGTATGTCATGGAACTTTCGTAGAAGGTTTTGTCATATTATGGGAGGACATTTTTTGAAGTTCCAGGGAAATAACTGAGCATTCTCATCGATTTATACAGAAAAGGTTGTACACATTTGACCCAAGATTTTTTTCCTAACTTGTTTACCATCGCTCCTGGTTAAGTAAGTAGCCACCATGGCTACTTAACATGTGGGGGTGGCTATGGTTATGACTGATTTGGCATAATCTTTTAGCTACTATGCTAAAGATAAGATGAGCAAGTGGATCTGGAAAGTGTATTTGTGGTCTGGATTTGGTGAGTAACACTGGTGGAAAAAGGGCCTTTGGTCGCGGTTCGCAACTGCCATTAGTCGCGGGAAGCCCGAGCTTCACCGGCCGCCACCCTCCAGGGCCGACGCCCC
>NW_021180020.1:0-2050 GCF_002162155.2 Triticum dicoccoides | reverse complement strand
ACGGGCGACAGGCGAGAGGCGGCGGCGACGGGCGCGGCGGGGGCGACGGCAGTGACGGCGACGACGGGTGGCGGGGGCGACAGCTGTGACGACGACGACGGGTGGCGGGGGCGATGGCGGTGACGGCGACGACGGGCGGCGGGGGTGGCGCGCGATGGCCGACGGGCGCAGCGAAGAAGTTGGATCGAGAAGAAGTGGTGGTCGATGAAACTGATTTTTTCGTAAGTGCCATATATATAGGAGGGGTCTTTAATACCGGTTGGAGCCACCAACCGGTACTAAAGGGCAGCCGCACTGGTATTATAAACCCAGCCGCGGCTGCTCCTTCGAGCTTCTCTATATAGCAGGCTTCTGGGCCTAACTAGGGCGCGCTGCCCTGTGAGTCTGATGGCCCTTCAGGGCCTGCATTATTATTAGTGTTTACTATATTATTATAATTAATGATGAATAGATAGAAAAATCATAAATGAAACTTTGTTTTGCAAAGTGACGTGGCTAGCAGCCTATCACTGCCTCCCACGAAAGAGAATAAAGCCATCGGAATATAACGACTTCTAACCAACTGATGCATGCCGTTTTGTTTCTCCAAGAGCACGATGATCTCACAAGTTACAGCTATTAGGCAGTTTTTAAAGGCATCTTTAACACTGGCCCGCAAATTTACTACAGAATCTGTCCGCGGATCGACGGACTGGTCCACGGACATGAATGCGGGAGACGGCTCTCGGTGTCAAAACCGGCGGATCTCGGGTAGGGGGTCCCGAACTGTGCGTCTAGACCGGATGGTAACAGGAGGCAAGGGACACGAAGTTTTACCCAGGTTCGGGCCCTCGCGATGGAGGTAAAACCTTACGTCTTGCTTGATTAATATTGATGATATGTGTAGTACAAGAGTAGATATACCACGAGATCGGAGAGGCTAAACCCTAGAAGCTAGCCTATGGTATGATTATTGTTGTGTATGTTGTCCTACGGACTAAAACCCTCCGGTTTATATAGACACCGGATAGGGTTAGGGTTACATAGAGTCGGTTACAATGGTAGGAGATCTCACTAGTAGAAAACAGAGCTTTGGTCCAGGCCGGGTCAGCCCATTAGTCCCGGTTCGGTCCAGAACCGGGACCAATGGGGGCATTGGTCCCGTTTCGTGAGCCCAGGGGGCCGGCCAGGCCACGTGGGCCATTGGTTCCGGTTCATCTACACCTTTTGGTCCCGGTTGGTGGGATGAACCGGGACCAATGGGCCTCGCTCCTGGCCCACAACCATTGGTCCCGGTTCGTGCCTCAAACCGGGACTAAAGATTAGACCTTTAGTCCCGGTTTGAGGCACGAACCGGGACTAATGGGGTTGAGACCTTTAGTCCCGCTTCGTGCCACGAACCGGTACTAAAGGTCCCATTTTCAAACTCTACCCCCCCTGGTGGATCGCCTTTTCAGTTTTAAAAAAAATAAAAGAAAATGATGGAAATGTCAAAAAAATAAAAAAAAATAAGTTTCCCATGTGATATGTGGTCTAGTTGTTGGGAAAATTTGCAAATGTGAATTTTGACTTTATTTGCAAAATCTCTCTGAAATTTGTAAAAATGGGCATAACTTTTGCATACTAACTCAGATGAAAAAGTTTTTTATATGAAAAATCATCTACTCAAAAAGTTACATCCGAATTTATATGAAAAAGTTTTTGAGCTGTTGGTGAGGGAGAGCATTTGTAGAAATCTTACCATCTTTCCTAGATATATGTGACCGTAGTTCAGTACGAACACTATTGGTCACACGTTTTGAGTACTAACATTTCTAAGTGTAGGAAAGAAATTTGTCTTGACAGCATCAAGATCCTCAAGCCATGAAACATAATGACTTGTCTCCTCGCAGTTTAGTTCAGCCCCGGGACAGTGGACGGTCCTGTCTACCAAGCGCCGGACATGTTTGCTTGATTGGAACTAAGCTTTCAATATAAATTGAGATCTATTAATTATTCAACTGGTTCAAATAATCTCATATAGAAGACATAAATATGGTTGAGACACTCACATAATGGTAGAACTGGAGCC
>NW_021180019.1:0-1421 GCF_002162155.2 Triticum dicoccoides | reverse complement strand
GGACTTCGAGGACTATCGCAAAGTTACTAATATCCTGAAGGAACTAGCAATTACTATCAACATGAAGTAAGTAGGGTGGATCTCGGGTTCAGAACCCAAGGAGTAGAATACCTACTACTAAGTGGCATCACGGGATGCTTTCGAGAATAAAAGCCAGAATCATCACACTGGGATCACAAAACATTGCTAGATTACTAGGTGATCCCCTAAGACACCTAGGGTCATAATACTAGCTCCAACATATATGTCAAGGCAATAAAGTACCTCAACTCACTGATTTGTGCGATTAATCTGACCAAAGGCACATCGGACACAGGAGGAAGGGATTTGCAAATGCATCCGACTATTTAGAAACCTGGGATGACTCGGACAGCATAACAGCTGTAAATGCTCAGAAAAGATTTGAGACATTCACAAAAATGGTGGCATAACCACTCAGAAGCACAATATCAAGGTTTCGAGATCAACAGTTAACGTACGGAAGTAGTAGCAACTGAACTCAAGCTTAAATCCAACAATCTATAAGTCTACGGATTAGTAACACGTGATCCTGATAGAAAGAAGAGATAGCCTAGTTCTTAATCCCCGTAGGAAAGATAAGATGACTCAGATCAGAAGGGCATAAGGTATAAGGAGTAAAAGAGCCTTACGTTCCATCCCACAATCAATTCCCCTACATATAACTAAAGAATTTCTAGACTCAACTTCGACCAGTTTGGCTTGGTAATCCTACAGGCAGTCAAGCTCTGATACCAACGCTGTCAGGACCCCGACTCAATGCCACATCGATCTAGCATGTAACACCTTATATCACTTTGCGGCCTCATGCACGGTATTCCCACGGGTGTCGTCTTACCTTTGCCCGGGACCGTTTGCGCCTTTTGGCACACGTATATGACAGTGTCGCTAGCATCCATATGATAAGGAGCCCGGGCTGACATGGCTAGTCGTAAACCCAAAGCGGCACAGACTTACAGGGACAGGCATCCGTGACCCAGCATCGAACGTGTCGGTCATCAGCGAGTGAATCCAGGCTGTAGCACTGGGCTAGCAGGACTCCGGTGAACCGGGCTGTAGCGGGCTAACAGGACTCCGGTATTCATCGCGTGACATTTCCCCGAAGGGACAGACACAGGAACGAAGAAGGACACATGCCGGCCAGCCTAAGTGTTCCGGAGCAGTAGCAAGCTACCATGGCTCGGTGGAAACACTAGGAGACATTTCCCCGTAAGAGAGGCTACTAAAGATAAACAACTAGATGGTCAGATCCCACACATACCAAGCATTTCAATAACATACACACAATATGCTCGATATGTGCAAATACAACATGGCATCACAACATGACTCTATGACTCAAGTAATTTATCAATAGGCTCCGAGGAGCGAGATATTACAAACATGGGTCTCATGACCCAACA
>NW_021180018.1:0-1201 GCF_002162155.2 Triticum dicoccoides | reverse complement strand
TACTTTCAAATGAGCACATACCTTGACATGATCTTGAAGGTATTCAAGATGGATCAGTCAAAGAAGAAGTTCTTGCCTGAGTTGTAAGGTACGAAGTTAAGACTTAAAGCTCGACCACGGCAGAATAGAGAGAAAGGACGAAGGTCGTCCCCTATGCTTAAGACGTAGGCTCTTCAGTATGCTATGCTGTGTACCGCACCTGAAGTGTGCCTTGCCATGAGTCAGTCAAGGGGTACAAGAGTGATCCAAGAATGACTCACAGGACAGCGGTCAAAGTTATCCTTAGTAACTAGTGGACTAAGGAATTTTTCTCAATTATGGAGGTGGTAAAAGAGTTCGTCGTAAAGGGTTATGACGATGCAAGCTTGACACCTATCCGGATAGCTCTGAGTAGAGAGACCGGATACATATAATGGAGCAACAATTTTGAATAGCTCCAAGTAGAACAGTTATTTGGAATAGCTCCAAATAGAGCGTGGTAGCTGCATCTAGGAGATGACATAGAGATTTGTAAAACACACACGGATCTGAAAGGTTCGGACCCGTTGACTAAAACCTCTCTCACAAGCAACATGATCAAACATAAAACTCATTGAGTGTTAATCACATAGTGATGTGAACTAGACTACTGACTCTAGTAAACTCTTGGGTATTAGTCACATGGTGATGTGACCTGTGAGTGTTAATCACATGGCGATGTGAACTAGATTATTGACTCTAGTGCAAGTGGGAGACTGTTGGAAATATGCCCTAGAGGCAATAATAAAAGTGTTATTATTGTATTTCCTTGTTCATGATAATTGTCTTTTATTCATGCTATAACTGTATTATCCGGAAATCGTAATACACGTGTGAATACATAGACCACAATATGTCCCTAGTGAGCCTCTAGTTGACTAGCTCGTTGTGATCAACAGATAGTCATGGTTTCCTGGCTATGGACATTGGATGTCGTTGATAACGGGATCACATCATTAGGAGAATGATGTGATGGACAAGACCCAATCCTAAGCATAGCACAAGGATCGTGTAGTTCGTTTGCTAGAGCTTTGCCAATGTCAAGTATCTCTTCCTTTGACCATGAGATCGTGTAACTCATGGATACCGTAGGAGTGCTTTGAGTGTATCAAACGTCACAACGTAACTGGGTGACTATAAAGGTGCACTACAGGTATCTCCGAAAGTATCTATTGTTTTATGC
>NW_021180017.1:0-1190 GCF_002162155.2 Triticum dicoccoides | reverse complement strand
ATATCCCTTTGGAACGAACTAAGTCAGACAAGTTTTTATCTTCCAACTCTCCAAGTTGTTGTCCAGCTTAACCAACTAGCTCAGGGATATCTAACACCGATTCTTGGAAAGAAGGTGGTTCATAAGAAACCAACTTGATCACGGGCTCAACATAACGGTCAGGTGACGACCTGGTAGTACTTCCGAGAAGATCTTCGGAAAATCACGAACCACCGATATGTTACTAAGCTCGAGAACAATCTTGCTTTTCAGGGCAAGATGATATGATCAAATGAGCGAGGACTTGACAAATCCTAACTCATCAATCAAAGAGTGCACCAGGAAATAAGGACTAGGTAGCACGATCAGTCTTAGAAGGATGATTCAAAAACCAACACGCTAAGAATGAAATTATTGTCCCTTAACTACCAAGCAACGAGGTTGCTGGGAGTATTGATTTCACACATCACAATTCATTTGTCGGTATTTCGGTTGCATCAACACGATGGCCGAGGAATGACTAATGATGGTGAGAAGTATTACTACGTCAAAATTCATGAAAGTTGGTGCAGTTCTCATGACAATTCTGACATAAAGGGGGTAATACTCCAAGGTAGAACAGAACCAAAAGCTGGATTGGCATTTGATCTGCGGAATACAACTACTTTGACCCAATCCTAGATATGGATGAGGTACTGGAGTTTGTTTCTCCTATTCATTCTAAAATAGAATGGCTTGCCGGACCACAAGGGTAATAGGCATCGACGAACGAATGCACGCATACTCTTGACTATCAATTGATAGACGAAGGTCAGAAGACAACTAAAGAGGGACAACTCAAAGGAACATACGATTTTCTGAGTTGTGGATGCATGGTTTAGCATGTCGAACGAATTCCACATATTTCTTCCGGATAACCCATGCAGAAAGGTAGAACTGGCAGAGTCACAATGTAGAATCGAGAACCCATCGAGAGCACTCTGATTGTGATCTTTCGATCAGCGAGGAACATCTGCCATAAGCGGTTCATAGTATTTGGAAGAAAGGAATACCACGAACATCGAGGACTAATGCAAAGGTTACTAATAACCTAAAGGAACGAGCAACACTATCAACATGATTTAAGTAGAGTGAATCTCGGGTTCAAAACCCAAGGAGTAGAATACCTACTACTAAGTAGCATCACGGGATGCTTTCGAGAATGATGGCCA
>NW_021180016.1:0-1007 GCF_002162155.2 Triticum dicoccoides | reverse complement strand
GTTACCGAAGATCACGGCTATTCGAATAGATTAACTTCCCTGCAGGGGTGCACCACATAACCCAACACGCTCGATCCCATTTGGCCGGACACACTTTCCTGGGTCATGCCCGGCCTCGGAAGATCAACACGTCGCAGCCCCACCTAGGCACAACAGAGAGGCCAGCACGCCGGTCTAAACCTAAGCGCGCAGGGGTCTGGGCCCATCGCCCTGAGCACACCTGCACGTTGCGTGGGCGGCCGGAAGCAGACCTAGCCTAGTGGCGTTCCAGTCCAATCCGGCGCGCGCCGCTCCGTCGCTGACGTCTGAAGTGCTTCGGCTGATACCACGACGTCGGGATACCCATAACTACTCCCACGTAGATGGTTAGTGCGTATAGGCTCGTAGCCGACTCAGATCAAATACCAAGATCTCGTTAAGCGTGTTAAGTATCCGCGAACACCGAACAGGGCCAGGCCCACCTGTCTCCTAGGTGGTCTCAACCTGCCATGTCGCTCCGCCACAAAGCAACAGTCGAGGGCCGTCGGGAACCCAGGCCCACCTCTACCGGGATGGAGCCACCTGTCCTTTCAGCCCCCTCGTCAGAATCACTTGCGGGTACTCAATGAGCTGACCCGACTTTAGTCACCATCTGTATAGTATGTATGTATGTATAGTATATACCCGTGATCACCTCCCAAGTGATCACGGCCCGATAGTATAGCAAGGCAGACTGACAAGAATGTAGGGCCAATGATGATAAACTAGCATCCTATACTAAGCATTTAGGATTGCAGGTAAGGTATCAACAGATGTAGCGACAATGTCAGGCTATGCATCAGAATAGGATTAACGAAAGCAGTAACATGCTACACTACTCTAATGCAAGCAGTATAGAGTAGAATAGGCGATATCTGGTGATCAAGGGGGGGGGCTTGCCTGGTTGCTCTGGCAAGAGAGAGGGGTCGTCAACTCCGTAGTCGAACTGGGGCGTCAGCATCGTCACGGGGGTCTACCGGAGAGAAGAG
>NW_021180015.1:0-1498 GCF_002162155.2 Triticum dicoccoides | reverse complement strand
GTGTGTGTGTGTGTGTGTGTGTGTGTGTGTGTGTGTGTGACCACATGTATGTGCGTGTGTGTGTGGGTTAGTTGGCGAGATGTGCGCGTGCATGATCGCGCTGGGCGCTGGACCCGGTCGCGTTTGTGTGCATGTGTGCACAGCGGCCGCGTGAACCGTGGAGCACGGGCGTGGCAAGAGGGTGAGTGGGCTGGCGTCTGGTACGCGTCGTGGAGCGTTGTTGCGCGCACATATAAACCCTCACCCCTCCCGTGTGTTATAGGTGTGGCTCGAGTTTGTTGCTTGAGGAGAAAAGTCGTTCAGTCAGCGGGCATTCGGGCGCCGGAAAGAAGTCCACCGTGTGCCCTCCTTCCTTTCTTCTTCTTCGGTACGAGACAGGAGAGAGTCAGGTGACCAGAGAGGCAGCTGCGGTGAGCTAGGGCAAGAGTTTCTGCTCCAACAATATCAATATGCCAAAAATATTCATTAGCAATAAACATATGTGCACGATTTAATGATGGGCAATGTGCTGAAATCTGAGATGGGCTCTAGGCCCATATTGCAATTTCTGAAAAATCCCTAAGGGCCCATGTGGGTTATATGGCACTAGGTGTGGTGGGAAGTTTAGTCCCACCCCGGAAGTGGAAGGAGAGTTGGAGTGGTTTATAAGGGTTTCTCTTCTACATGCTATTGGAGCTTGAGAAGAGAAGAGGCCCTCGCGCACTCCTCCTCCGCCGCCCGGCGAGAGTTTTCTGACAGCTGGGCCACGATCTGAGACGTCGGATCGTGGGCTGTCACGGACTCGGACGTGGGTCGAGCCCACGTCAGCCGCCACGAACAGATCACATCTGCTCACACGCACGCCCACTGTCGTTCCTTTGCCGCTGCTGCCGCCGGTGACTCCATCCCGTCCGCCACGTACACGGTCGACGGGAGAGCAGGTCTCCGAAACCACGCCCTTCTGGTTCCTGTACGGGGTGAGGGGCGAATAGGTTTTTGGGCAGCGATTACGCGACTACTCGCTTCCGATCGTCTACTTCCTCTACGTCCGCGTCGCCTTCATCATCACCATGTCCACCGACGCCGACCGTGCCGCCGCCGAGAAAGCTGAAGCCGACAAGAAGGTCGCCGAGGACGCCGCTGCTGCCACCAATGCCGCGGCCTCTGCGTGGCCTACTGGAGGGTATAACTCGTTTATCCCGCTCCTGATTATTTTCATATTAGCAGTACTAGCAGTATGTGTAGATTTGTCTACTGTTTGCTTAGTACGTGCATGTTTAGATCAGAGTCAGTACATCATCAACTTAGTCAATGCCATGCTAGTGATTTACTCATGGATTAATTTAATCGAGAAATTGCCTATTTACTCAACAATCCAAAAACCTATTATGTGTAGGAATTTCTCGGCAAGTGGCTTTGCCGCTGCACTGAAACCGGATAAGTTTACTGGTACATACTTCAAGCGTTGGCAGACTAAGACCACGTTATGGCTCACGGCTATGAACGTGTTCTGGGTCAC
>NW_021180014.1:0-1824 GCF_002162155.2 Triticum dicoccoides | reverse complement strand
TTTTGTGTACTATTACTCACCGTTTTGGCGTCCCAGAGCGATTTCCACGATTTACAATCCCCGGGGTGCGTTTGTGTCTCTGTCGCCAACACTCACAGTTTTGGCCAATTCTGACGCGATTCATGGACTATTACTCATCATTTAGGGGTCCCGAAGCGATTCCATGGTGGTTGAACCCTAAGGTCCGTTTACGTGTCGGTCATCAACACTCACAGTTTTGTTCGATTCTGGCCCGTTTCTTGGACTATTACTCTGTTTTTGTGTCCAAGCGTGATTTCCACGATTTATGAACCCCGTGGTGCGTTTACGTGTCGGTCAATGACACTCACAATTTTGGCCAGTTTCTGGTCCGTTTTGTGTACTATTACTCACCGTTTTGGCGTCCCTGAGCGATTTCCATGATTTACAATCCCCGGGGTGCGTTTGCGTCTCTGTCGCCAAGACTCACAGTTTTGGCCAATTCTGACGCGATTCATGGACTATTACTCATCATTTAGGGGTCCCGAAGCGATTCCATGGTGGTTGAACCATAAGGTCCGTTTACGTGTCGGTCATCAACACTCACAGTTTTGGCAGATTCTGGCCCATTTCATGGACTATTACTCACCATTTTGGGGCCCCGAAGTGATTTCCACGTTTGTTTGACCCCATGGTGCGCTTACGTGTCGATCATCAACAAGCGCACTTTGGGCCGATTTTGGCCCATTTCTTGCATTATTACTTAGTTTTGGGGTCCCGGAGTGATTTCCACGATTGACAAACTCCGGGGTGCATTTACGTGTCGGTCATAAACACTCACAATTTTGGCCAATTCTCGTTCGTTTCGTGCACTATTACTCACCGTTTGGGCGTCCCAGAGCGATTTCCACGATTGACAATCCCCGTAGTGCGTATGCGTGTCTGTCGTCAACACTCATAGTTTTGGCCAATTCTGACGCGATTCGTGGGCTATTACTCACCATTTAGGGGTCCCGAAGCGATTTCCATAGTTGTTGAACCCCAAGGTGCGTTTAGGTGTCGGTAATCAACCCTCACCGTTTTGGGGCCCCGGCGTGATTTCCACGATTAACGAACCGCGGGGTGCGTTTACATGTCGGTCATCAATACTAGTAGTTTTCGCCAATTCTGGCCCGTTTCGTGGACAATTACTCATTGTTTTGGGGCCCCGAAATAATTTCCACGATTAACGAACCCCTGGGTGCGCTTACGTTTTGGTTATGAACACTCACAGTTTTGGCCAATGCTAACGCATTTTGTGGACTTTTAGTCACCGTTTTCTAGTCCTGAAGTGATTTCCATAGTGGTTGATCCCCAAGGCGCACTTACGTGTTAGTCATCAACACTCACAGTTTTTGCTGATTCTGGCCTGTTTCATGGACTATTACTCACTGTTTTGGGGCCCCGGAGTGATTTCCACGGTTAACGAACCGCAGGGTGCATTTACGTGTCGGTCATCAACACTCGCAGTTTTGGCCGGTTCTGGCCCGTTTCTTGGACTACTACTCTGTTCTTGGGTCCAAGCGTGATTTCCACGATTTACGAACCCCGTGGTGCATTTACGTGTCGGTCAATGACACTCACAATTTTGGCCAATTTCTGGTCCGTTTTGTGTACTATTACTCACCGTTTTGGCGTCCCAGAGCGATTTCCACGATTTACAATCCCCGGGGTGCGTTTGTGTCTCTGTCGCCAACACTCACAGTTTTGGCCAATTCTGACGCGATTCATGGACTATTACTCATCATTTAGGGGTCCCGAAGCGATTCCATGGTGGTTGAACCCTAAGGTCCGTTTACGTGTCGGTCATCAACACTCACAGTTTTG
>NW_021180013.1:0-894 GCF_002162155.2 Triticum dicoccoides | reverse complement strand
CCTCTTCCTCCATATATACAGCCCTTAGGGCATCGTTTAGACTTTGGGTTTTGTTTAGATTAAAAGTTCGCCATAGCTGCAACTTCGCGTACTTCGTTTGTGTTCAACGACCAGACAAAGGCGTCACAGAACCCCACCTTGATCAATAAAGCTTTCATCTTATATTCGCAATATCCAGATTGCAATCTTAGTTTCTTGCTTGTTCTTCGTTTGCTCGCAGGAAACAGACCCTCGTGGTCAGGTTGATCGTGCTCCAGCGTGGTCAATAACCTCTCGGAGTTGGTTTAGCGATTGCTAAGGCGCGACGTCCTCGCACGTTCGTAGTCGGATCGTCAAAGTCGACTTCCACCAAAGCGATATCCATCATCTCATCGAAAGACGGGACACCTTTGCCTCTATCAAGTGGTATCAGATTTCCAGGTTGCTTGGTGAGATTTTACAGTTTTTCGTAGTTTAGATCGAGTCTGTTCTTCATACCTACAGTCCACGAAAAAGCCACACAAAAAAAAATAGGGTTAGTTCATCATATCCGAACCAATCTGAGCCTTTGCATAATCTTTTTAGGGTTTTGCTTTGTTGAATTTGCGGTTGCATCGTCGTGTCTAGTTGCTGGTCTTAGAGTCTAGTCTTTTAGAGTTTCGAGTTCTGGTCATAAGTTGTCACGCCGCCGCCGCACCATCATCATCACCCCTGCCATCTACCACCACCGCTTATCCGCCACCGCTTCGAATCCGTATCCATATACCACCACAGCTGTCATATACCAGCACCGCTGCCATCTACCACCATATATCCACCACCAATCCGAGTTCTTGTCATATTAGGTTTGTTTTCGAGATCCATCTAGATTCCGATTCGTGTTTCCTTGCCGGAGTAGGTTTCGGAAAAAAAAAA
>NW_021180012.1:0-3137 GCF_002162155.2 Triticum dicoccoides | reverse complement strand
GCCCTTTGATCCAGGGTGAGCGGGCAGGGGCCTTCTTTTGGCGATGGAGCTTATTGGCGTGGTGGTGCTTGTCTTCCAAGTGTTGGCAACGGCATGTCCTCCTCTGCTGGCTAGTCTCCCCTTCAAGTTGATTATGTTCTCTACTCTGGTTACCTGAGCATGGACGAGGGCTCCAGGGACTCCAAGCAGTGCTCGATTCTTTCTTTCGTTGTGTGCTTGTTGTTTTCTTGGGCTTTGTTGCTATCCTCGGCACCGTTGTATCTTTCCGTTTTCCTTGTTGTGTGGTGCAGTGTCAGGTTGTAATGCTCGGTTGCTGTTTTATCTATAAAGCGGGGCTCAAGCCTTTTCGATATTGCACACCACAAAATTGTAGTTGTATGGGTTCAACTAGGCAGAGCATCTTCAGTGAGGTACTCAATGCACGCTTCAGTGTGCTCATCTTCTTGTGATGTGAAACACATCGCACATGTTTATTCTTGAACAACAGTGTGCAATGTGGGACCACATCAGCAGCAAGCCGGTAGGGACGATACCAGATCCCTTATGATGATGATCTTCAACTGTGTGTATAGTAGTGCCATTGATTGTCATCCTTGCCGCTTTTATTAGCAAAAAACTTTTTGTCATCCTATATATTACACCTAGCATGGAGTGTCGATCGGCCGAGTAGCCAACGACCCTTGAAACTAAAGTAGCCATGGGTAGTACTGGTAGCCCCTCGGTAGCCGCTCTACCAACAAGCGGCCTGCTACCCCCGATACGCACGCCAAGGTCAGCGCCGGCCGAATGGAAGACGGACGACGATTCCGCGGTGGCGGCAGCGGAGGAGGAGCCAGTGACCCCTAGTGCAAGACTCTTCGAAGCTATATACATCGTGGTTATGGTCGGCCTTGGCTCGCCCGTCAACCTAGCCATCTTCAGCGCCGGCATCGCAGCCCAACTTGCTCGTTACCCACGCTTCCGTAGCATTCAAGTACGGGACACAGTTCAATTTAAGTACTGCCTAGCTATTCTGTCACTAGTTTCAATTTAATCCGTGAGCATGCACGTCAGGTGACAGACGGGTGCAAGAGCCCGCGGTGGGCGTGCACGGAGGTGAACGTCGACGACCACATGATCGTCCCGACGCTGGACCCCGCCGCCGTGGAGGCTGACCCGGACCGGGCCGTGGAGGACTACGTGGCCTCGCTGCAGGCGCTCCCCATGGATTGCTCCCGCCCGCTCTGGGAGTTCCACTTCCTCGACTTCCCGACCTCAGAGGCCACCTCCACCGTGGTGTTCCGCGTCCACCACTCCCTCGGTGACGGGATGTCGCTGATCACGCTCCTCCTGGCGTCTGCCCGCAGCGCCGCGGACCCGACACGCCTGCCGGCCATGCCGGAGCAGCCGGCGCGCACGGGCGCCATCTACGAGCCGCGGCACCGGCAGCCGCTGCCCTCGGGCGCCCTGGCGGCGTTCGTCGCATGGGTTTGGCCGTATCTTGCGCTTGCATGGAACACCGTGGTGGACGTCATCTTCTTTGCTGCGACGATTGTGTTTCTGAGAGACCCGAACACACTCTTCAGACGCGGGGACAGTCAAGTTACGTTGAACCCCCGCAGGCGCTTCGTGCACCGGAGCTTTAGCTTGGACGACGTCAAGTTCATCAAGAATGCCATGAACTGCGTAAGTATATACCACCTCTGTGACGTTTTTTGACACTGTGTTTGAAAAATTTATATATTATGGAATGGAGGGAGTATATGATAATATGACCTATAGCTATCAGCAAGCTCATCTCTTTCGAGCCAGATTAAACTAGTTGTTGAAGCGTCATTTTCTGTATTTTTATTTTCTTTCCACAGACTGTTAATGATGTGCTAGTCGGAGTCACTTCTGCTGCTCTATCACAATATTACTTTCGTAAGTCCGGTAAGAGATGTACATTGTGACAATTTGTTGTTTTTATTGTACATGTTTGTGCAACTTATCTTCAAATTATGTTAGGTTACCCTAAGACACACAAACTATGTTTGCGATGTGTCCTCCCAGTAAATACAAGGCCAACATCTAGCCTACAAGTAAGTTTATTTATGGAAATATGCATGAAATTTCAAATGGATATCATTAGTTATTGATTTTTTTCATTTATATATCTCTGTCAGCAAAATATTACTCCTCTTCCTTATGTAATTAGATGACGCTTCCAAATTTGGTCATAAAACCCACACGATTAGTAAAAGAATATAAATCGTGGTATCTATTATGACAAACTAATGATTTTACATATGTTCACATGATCAGGCAATTTTTTTTGGTATATTACTAGTCACTCTTGGAGTAGCTAGTTTCATTACTCATTTGCTGATGCATAATTAGTTTCCAAATGCAAGCTTGAGAATATATTATTAATCTGTAGTGTATCATAACTTTAATCTAATGATTTCTTACAACTATGTGCAGACATATGTTAATATGATAGAATCGGGTAAAAGTAATGACGTGGCATGGGGAAATCAAATAGGCTACATCCTCCTACCATTTCATTTAGCGGTACACGTTGATCCACTTGCATATGTTCGGATGGCAAAGAAGACCCTGGATAGAAAAAAGAGCTCACTTGAAGTTATCTTCACGTGTATGATTAGCGAGCTTTTTGTTAAAATGTTTGGTCTAAAGGTATTTCTTTTTCCCGCTTGTACTGGTATGTTTTCCTAATATTAAACTCAGACAATTAAGTAACTCATTGTCTAGCAAACTAACACTTCTTTTATTTAGTTATTATTCTTCATGTTTATAATTGTTCAACTTGACAATCCAAGCAGGCAGGTGCTTTTATCATCGGTCGTATGCTCACAAATACAACTACTACGCTCTCGAACATGGTTGGACCAACAGAGCAAGTAGAGTTCTATGGACACCCATTTGTCTTCATTGCACCTACAGTTTATGGTATTCCACAAGTAAGTCAGCCATGATCTTAGATCGAAACCTTCAATCTTAAGCCACATTTGTACTTTTGTCAACCCAAATCATCCACCACATTGTCCACAATGCAAGGACATTGGTATTCATCGCTTTTAAACATAAGTGCTCTAATACGTATGAATTATAAAAAAAGATCGGGTAAGTTAATCCGGTTTACTAGAACAAAAAAA
>NW_021180011.1:0-1048 GCF_002162155.2 Triticum dicoccoides | reverse complement strand
AACTTGTAGAGCTAGCACATCACAAGTGTAAAATTATTTGTACTAGGTTATGGAGCTAGTTCAACTCTAGTGTATAATTATTTGTACTAGGTGATAGAGCTAGTTCAACTCTAGTGTAAAATTATTTGAACTAGCTTGTTGAGCTAGTTGAACTCTAGTGTAAAATTATTTGAACTAGCTGGTAGAGCTAGTTCAACTCTAGTGTAAAATTATTTGTACTAGGTTATAGAGCTAGTTCAACTCTAGTGTAAAATTATTTGAACTAGCTTGTAGAGCTAGTTCAACTCTAGTGTAAAATTATTTGTACTAGGTTATAGAGCTAGTTCAACTCTAGTGTAGAATTATTTGTACTAGGTTACAGAGCTAGTTCAACTCTAGGGTAAAATGATTTCAACTTGGTTGTAGAGCTAGTTTAACTCTAGTGTAAAGTTTTTTCAACTAGAGCTAGTTCGACTCTAGTGTAATATTATTTGAACTAGCTTGTAGATATAGCTCAACTCCACTGTAAAATTATTTATACTAGGTTATAGAGCTAGTTTAACTCTAGTGTAAAATTACTTGAACTAGATTGTAGATCTAGTTCAACTCTAGTGTAAAATTATTTGAACTTGCTTGTAGAGCTAGGTCAACTCTAGTGTAAAATTATTTGAACTAGCTTGTAGAGCAAGTTTAACTCTAGTGTCATATTATTTGAACTAGATAGTTCAACTCTAGAGTATAATTATTTGTACTAGGTGATAGAGCTAGTTCAACTGTAGTGTCAAATTATTTGTACTAGGTTATAAATCTAGTTCAACTCTACTGTAAGACTATTTGAACTCGCCTGTAGAGCTAAGTCAACTCTAGTGTAAAATTATTTGAACTAGCTTGTAGAGCTAATTCAACTCTAGTGTAAAATTATTTGTACTAGGTTATAGAGCTAGTTCAACTCTAGTGTAATTTGATTTGAACTAGCTTGTAGAGCCAGTTCAACTCTACTTTAAAGTTATTTGAACTAGCATGTAGAGCTAGTTCGACTCTAGTGTAAAATTATTTGAACTAGCTTGTA
>NW_021180010.1:0-1617 GCF_002162155.2 Triticum dicoccoides | reverse complement strand
TACCGAGTGGGCCCAGAGATACCTCTCCGTTTACACGGAGTGACAAAATCCCAATCTCGATTCGTGCCAACCCAACAGACACTTTCAGAGATACCCGTAGTGTACCTTTACAGCCACCCAGTTACGTTGTGACGTTTGGCACACCCAAAGCACTCCTACGGTATCCGGGAGTTGCACAATCTCATGGTCTAAGGAAATGATACTTGACATTAGAAAAGCTTTAGCATACGAACTACATGATCTTGTGCTAGGCTTAGGATTGGGTCTTGTCCATCACATCATTCTCCTAATGATGTGATCCCGTTATCAACGACATCCAATGTCCATGGTCAGGAAACCGTAACCATCTATTGATTAACGAGCTAGTCAACTAGAGGCTTACTAGGGACATGGTGTTGTCTATGTATCCACACATGTATCTGAGTTTCCTATCAATACAATTCTAGCATGGATAATAAACGATTATCATGAACAAGGAAATATAATAATAATCAATTTATTATTGCCTCTAGGGCATATTTCCAACAGTCTCCCACTTGCACTAGAGTCAATAATCTAGTTCCCATCGATATGTGATTAACACTCAAGGTCACATCCCCATGTGACTAACACCCAAAGAGTTTACTAGAGTCAATAATCTAGTTCACATTTACCATGTGATTAACACTCGATGAGTTCTGGGTTTGATCATGTTATGCTTGTGAGAGAGGTTATAGTCAACGGGTCTGAACCTTTCAGATCCGTGTGTGCTTTACAAATCTCTATGTCATCTCCTAGATGCAGCTACCACGTTCTATTTGGAGCTATTCCAAATAACTGTTCTACTTGGAGCTATTCTAAATTGTTGCTCCATTATACGTATCCGGTATCTCTACTCAGAGCTATCCGGATAGGTGTTAAGCTTGCATCGACGTAAACCTTTACGACGAACTCTTTTACCACCTCCATAATTGAGAAAATTCCTTAGTCCACTAGTTACTAAGGATAACCTTGACCGCTGTCCTGTGATCCATTCTTGGATCACTCTTGTACCCCTTGACTGACTCATGGTAAAGCACACTTCAGGTGCGGTACACAACATAGCATACTGTAGAGCCTATGTCTTAAGCATAGGGGACGACCTTCGTTCCTTTCTCTCTATTCTGCCATGGTCGAGCTTAACTTCATACCTTACAACTCAGGCAAGAACTCCTTCTTTGACTGATCCATCTTGAACACCTTCAAGATCACGTCAAGGTATGTGCTCATTTGAAAGTACTATTAAGCGTTTTGATCTATCCTTATAGATCTTGATGCTCAATGTTCAAGTAGCTTAATCCAGGTTTTCCATTGAAAACACTTTCCAAATAACCCTATATGCTTTCCAGAAATTCTACGTCATTTCTGATCATTAATATGTCAACAACATATACTCATCAGAAATTCTATAGTGCTCCCACTCACTTCTTTGGAAATACAAGTTTCTCATAAACTTTGTATACACCCAAAATCTTTGATCATCATCAAAGCATACATTCCAACTCCGAGATGCTCACTCCAGTCCTCAGAAGGATTGCTGGAGCTTTGCATACTTATTAGCATATTTCAGGATAGACAAAACCTTCCGGTTGTATCACA
>NW_021180009.1:0-1040 GCF_002162155.2 Triticum dicoccoides | reverse complement strand
TCACACTAGGACACAAATCATGGCTAGACCACTAGATGATCCCCTAAGCACTTAGGGTCATAATAATAATTCCAACATATATGTCGAGGCAATAATTACCTCAACACACCGATTAGTGTGGTTAATCTGGCCCATGGGAACATCGGAAACAGAAGGAAGGGATTTGCAAATGCATCGGACTATTTAGAAACCTGGGATGACTCGGACAGCATAACAGCTATAATTGCTCAAAAAGATTTGAGACAATCACAAAAATGGTGGCATAACCACTCAGAAGCACAATATCAAGGTTCCGAGATCAACAATTAACATACGGAAGTAGTAGGAACTGAACTGAGACTTAAATCCAACAATCTTATAAGTCTACTGATTAGTAACACGTGATCCTAATAGAAAGAAGAGATAGCCTAGTTCTTAATCCCCGCAGGAAAGATAAGATGACTCAGATCAGAAGGGCATGAGGTATAAGGAGTAAAAAGAGCCTTACGTCCCATCCCACAATCAATTCCCTTATATAACTAAAGAATTTCTAGACTCGACTTCGACCAGTTTGGCTTGGTAATCCTACAGGCAGTCAAGCTCTGATACCAACGCTGTCAGGACCCCGACTCAATGCCACATCGATCTAGCATGTAACACCTCATATCACTTTGCGGCCTCACGCACGGTATTCCCACGGGTGTCGCCTTACCTTTGCCCGGGACCGTTTGCGTCTTTTGGCACACGTATATGACAGTGTCGCTAGCATCCATATGATAAGGAGCCCGGGCTGACATGGCTAGTCGTAAACCCAAAGCGGCACAGACTTACAGGGACAGGCATCCATGACCCAGCATCGAACGTGTCGGTCATCAGCGAGTGAATCCAGGCTGTAGCACTGGGCTAGCAGGACTCCGGTGAACCGGGCTGTAGCGGGCTAACAGGACTCCGGTATTCACCGCGTGACATTTCCCCGAAGGGACAGACACAGGAACGAAGAAGGACACATGCCGGCCAGCCTAAGTGTTCCGGAGCAGTAGCAAGCTACCATGGCTCGGTGG